>NW_026521053.1:244426-259426 GCF_023375685.1 Ictalurus furcatus | reverse complement strand
GTGTGTGTGTGTGTTTATGCTGATGTTCTTCTCTGTCTTACAGCATTAAGGATAATACACTCACCAGGACTGGTGTATGACAGGAGTCTCACCTCAAACCTCTTCTCCAGGATAAAGCAGTCTTGGTGAAGAGTTAGAACCCGTCCCACATTTCCAGCAGTTTGGGAGCTGAATCATTAAACTTAAAGGGGCAGAGCAGAAACAAAGTCAAGAACAGGCAGAAGGTCGTACACAGGAGAAATCAACACACGTAACCAAATATCTGCTGTACAAAGCAACGGCACCGATCTGCCCCGGGGATGGAGACTGACGAGGCTCAAGTACACGTCCGGAAATGTACAGCCAACTCATCCCAAAGGCGGGAGCAGGCGTGTACGAGATGTGATCGTCCAATGGCAAGCAGGAACATGATGCGTCGCAGTGGACTGGGCTTAAAAGAGGAGGAGACAAGACACCCATCCCTCCCCCGACATAGACACACGAATGGAACACAGTACAAACAGAAATACAACTGAGGACGTAACAATGGTCAAGTATCAAATAAAATCTAAACTTGCATTGATGAAGGTAATGTTGTTAGTAATTGTTTATAAATTACCATGGTAGCACAGAGCTCCAAGGTATAAAAATATGGAGTTTGTCATCAATCGAACAGTAACCAGTTTTAATACCTAAAAAAGTTTACGTAGCAAAATTTAGCAAAGCGCTTTACAGTAAATTAAAATGTAAAATTAAACTAATGAAATGTTGTGCAGCACATGCTTATGTTAATGTTTATTTCATTATATGATCATATAAATAAATAAATAAATACTCCCAAAGTCACCAGAATTGAAAGCTTTGGTGCTGTTAAACATTTAGAGATTGAGGTTGTGGTGACTCAGTAGTTCACTCAGTATATCTGGGTAAGACACAGTGAACGACTCACTGCTGGCATTCATGAAGAAGTCATAAACTCCACTGGAATAATAAATAGGATCTAATAAAACCATGAGTGGAAATTATTGGTGTAAGTTTGTTAGGATTGACTTCCTCCAACCTGGAACTATATCCTCCAGTCCACGCGGTGGCGGTAACGCGCCTAACAGCTGCGTCTCCGACCAGTAGAAATCACAGAAGAAGAAAAAGCTGCAGCGGGTATCTCCTGAGCAGTTGAGTTATTACACCGAACTAATCATCTCCAGATTAAATTATTTCTGACAGTTTTACAGTTAGGTTTGATCCAGTTTAAACATAAAAGCTGGTTATTTTGTCTGTGTTTGAGGAATTAAAACTCCGTTCTGTTTTTAAACCCGAGGTAAGTTAAACGGAAGCTGTGTGGCCGAATCCCAAATTGATGTCATTTCCGGTTTAAGTGCACTACATTAGGGATGAAATAATGACAGTCTACACCCTATGTAGTGCACTATTTAACTCATGGGGAGAGATTTGTTATTCTGTTTTAGCGGCACTATTTAAGTATAACCTTACTTTATCCTAAAATCCATTGTTTGCTCCCTGCTTATAGCAACTAAAATAAACAACAGTGAATGTAAAAGTGGCTAAGTCATTTAGCAGCTAAAATAACTTTATATTTCTGTAATGTTTTTAATGTATAAACTGCTCAACTGAGGTGAAGTTGGGTTTATATTGGACATTCACTGCAAATTCGAGCTTCTCTCTTCTATTTCTCAAGAAATAAACACAAAAAGGACAAAATGTGTGTGTGTAGCTGGCGAGGTGACTTTGTAAAGCAATACTACGCGCATGCGCACGTAAGCATTCACGTCAACATGTCCGCCATATTGATGAGGGAAAGACCGCGCTGTAAACAAATACAAATAAACGGAGGAGCTGTGGTTTTTCTGGATAATAATTTACTTGATTTACCGGAGATGATAACGGCATCGTTTTCAAAAACTTGCCCTTTGAAACCCGTTTTCCAAAGTTTTCAGGCCCCGAAACGCCGTCGTCATGGAAACGAACAGCCAAACCGCATCAAAAGTTTTCGGTTTTTATTTGAAAACGTTGTGGTGTAAACGGCCCCTTAACAACTACAGCAAAATGCTGCTTTTATTGCTGAAGTCTTTCTGTAAACAAATAGAAATGAAATAGAATTTTTATGATTCACACTATATTACACTCCATTCTTCTTCTCAAACACAACTCTATTTTGAAAATAATCAAGATTTCTTTTGTTAAAAAATCTATTTCATGATGCAGCTTATTATTAGAGCTGCAACTAACGATTATTTTCACAATCGATTAATTGGTCGATTATTTTTTCGATTAATCTGATGGGGGCGGGGCAAACTTTCAGTGCCTTTTTTTGTTTATTTAAAATAAAATCCACAAACTGAGTGTTACAAATATAAATTCAGACTAAAACTTTACACAGATGTTTGTCCAAAACAGAAAAGAACCCAATACACACACACACACACACACACATATTATATATATATACATATACATATGCACATATATATAATTAATTAATTTAGGACTGTAGTTTAATTCGGTGCTTTTTGTGCATCCATAAAAAAAATAATGCATAAGTACTTATATAATATAAATGTAAACTAACTAAATAAGATAAATATACATAAACATTTATAAATAGTTAGATAGATAGCATTATTTTTTATGGATGCACAAAAAGCACAGAATTAAACTCCAGTCCTAAATGAATAATAAAAACTCACTTTCACTGCACCTTGTGGTTTCTGTATCTCGGTGTCTTTAGACATGATTTTACTTTTGATCATAATATTTGAATTAGACATTACAGATCTTACTCGCGCTACACTCTGTATCAGCGCGTCTACACCGCGCGTGACCAGCAACGCGGCCTCGTTACTAACACTTTATTTTCAGTGCTTTTTGAACTGTCTCTCAGCCCTAAATAGTTCCGCGGTATTTGTGTGGAATTGGGATGAACGTCTAGTTAAAGGGTTGATGTCTCGCTGGCGCAGTGATTTGTTCTTTAGGAGTGTTTTTCTCTTGAACAGCTCTCTGTGTGGAGACTTGAGGTAGTTCTGTAGTCACAGGTGCACAAATCAGTCACACAGCTCCAGCTCCACCTGCGCCTCTCGCAGGGAAACGGTTTCTGTGCACTGGCTCCGTCCCAAATCACCTTGTATGGAATCTCTATCTCTAGTGCACTAGGTGCGGTAGAGACTCCATTCGTTCAGACCGTGTGTAGTGTACCTAGATACGCAGTCGTGCAGGATTTGGGCACAGGCCACGCTAATGAAACATCATCCATTTCAAGTCAAGTTGCTATTGTTAAACATTTTACTAAAACCTGTATGGAAACGTTGCTGTTCAGTTGTTCTATAAGCGCAATTTCAACCAAATACAGTGGAGTGTAAAAGTTTGTACCCCCTTTTGGTTTCTTTTGGATGGAAGGGTGTTAAATGTCCTAAACACTACAGAATTTGACTGCAAGTAGAAGTTAATTTTATTATCAGACTCAGATATCCATGTTAATATTTTTAATACTGCTCATTAGTGTTAAATGACTTGATGATTTTGTGGTCAGTAAACCGTTTTTGTGTTGATTTTGATGTATGTTTTGGATCACTGTCCTGCTGGAAGATCCAACCACGGCCCATTTGAATCTTTCTGGCAGAGGCAGTCAGGTTTTTATTTAATATCTGTTGATATTTGGTAGAGTCCATGATGCCATGTGTCCTAACAATATGGCCAGGTCCTCTGGCAGAAAAACAGTCCCAGTACATTAAAGATCCACCACCATATTTAACCGTGGGCATGAGGTACTTTTCCATACGGCTACCTCTCTGTGTGCTTCAAAACCACCTCTGGTGTTTATTACCAAAAAGCTCTATTTTGGTTTCATCTGACCATAGAACCCGATCCCATTTGAAGTTCCAGTAGTGTCGGGACACTGAAGACACCTGAGTGTGTTTTTGGATGAGAGTAGAGGCTTTTTTCTTGAAACCCTTCCAAACAACTTGTGGTGATGTAGGTGACTTCGGATTGTAGTTTTGGAGACTTTCTGACCGCAAGACACAACTAACTTCTGCAGTTCTCCAGCTGTGATCCTTGGAGATGTTTTGTCCACTCGAACCGTCCTCTTCAGTGTGTTGACACGATATAGACACACGTCCAATTCCAGGTTGATTCATAACATTTCCAGTAGACTGGAACTTCTTAATTATTGCCCTGATGATGAAAATGAGCATTTTCAATGCTTGTGCTATTTTCTTATAGACACTTCCCATTTTGTGAAGCTCAACAACCTTTTGCTGCACATCACAGCTACAGTGGTGCTTGAAAGTTTGTGAACCCTTTAGAGTTTTCTATATTTCTACAAAAATATACACAAGATTTTCAGACAAGTCCTAAAACTACACAAAGAGAACCCATTTAAACAAATGTGACACATATTATACTTGGTCATTTATTTATTGCAGAAAATAATATTCCAATATTCCAATCTGGGAGTGGCAAAAGTATGTGAACCTTTTGCCTTCAGTATCTGGTCTGACCCCCTTGTGCAGCAATAACTGCAACTAATCATTTCCAGTAACTGTTGATTAGTCCTGCACATGGGCTTGGACATCAGTTTTGGCCATTCCAAACCAATAACTTTATTGTTCTTTAACCATTCTTTGTTTTGGGCCATTGTCTTATTGCATGCCCCACTTTCTCTTTAGATTCAGTTCAGTTCCTGGGTTCATTCTTGTCCTGCGGTTGCGGAACTCACCACTACACTAATTATAATCTTTCAGATAGCTTGGAGATTTAGTACATGTAGACCTTCTCAACTCAGGGTTTTCCATCCCAAGGAAAGTTTCTGACGCAGCCACTTCAGAAGTTCCTCCCAGTTTTTGTTTGTGACTTTCCTCAGAGAATGAAGAACCTGAGTCTTTTGTAGAAGGCACTGGAATGTCAACATCTGGCCGTGAAGTGTCTTACAACTCTGGTGCTGGTGCTGCGGATGTTGTATTGTGCCTGTCTCTCATCTGATCAATATGTCAGTGCACTACTTGCCCACTTCCCAATGCTACTGTGCACCATACAGGACTAGTTTTTTTCTGAACTTTTCCTGGAATAAAAGTAGGTCCAGAGCTGAAGTTCCTAGTATACACTGGGTCACCCACCACGAGATATCTTTCCTTTGCATGTTGGTCATGGTACCATTTTTGTCTCAATTGTTTGTCTCAATGAGACCCTGTGTAGACCAGTTTCCTTCCACACAGCAGTTTAGCGGCTGATTTGCCAGTGGTCGACTGTGGCGTCGTTCGGTAACTGAACAGCACTCTGGCTAGCTTTTTCAATGGACTCTCAGAACTCTTTTTCATCAGGGTTTTGAATGTTTGAACGGCCCTTTCAGCCAGACCACTGGAAGATGCATGGTAGGGTGCTGTGCTTGTGTTTGATGCCGTTTCTTTCGATAAACTCTTGGAATTCAGCACTGGTAAAAAACAAAAAAACTGCTATGGTCTGACACCACTACTTCTTGTATCCTGTGTTGGCTAAAGGTTTGTCTTAAGCACTGAATGGTAAATGTGGATGTAGACTTGATTAACAGATAAGCCTCTATCCATTTTGAGAATGCCTCTACCACGATCAAGAACATTCTACCCATCCACGGTGCACCGTAATCAATGTGAATCCTTCTCCACGGTTGCTCTGGCAACTCTCACGCGTGCAGTGGCGCGTTTCCCGGAGCGTTTCTGTTTTCCTGACAGACTGCACACGATTTGACCAATGCTTCCACCTCTGCATCCAAGTGTGGCAACCACATATAGCTACGCACCAGGCCTTTCATCCTGGTAATTCCCGGATGGGTTTCGTGTAGATGTCTTAGAAGAGCCGCACGCCGCGGATGTGGAATCACTACGCGAGTCCCCCATAACACAAAGCCTCCCTGTATGCAGAGTTCATCATTTCCTTACATATTAGGGATGTCACGATACCAAAAATCTAGTCGTCGGTACCGATACCACCAAAAGTACACGATGCTCAATACCACGGTGTGGTTTTTATTTAAAAAAAAAAAAGAGAGAGAATTAAAAAAAAATTATTAAATTAAAAACTCCTGGAGGACATCCTCCTCTGGCTGATACTGGCAGAGAGAGAGAGAGGGATATTTTAGTTCAAACACTGTCTGACCATGACTAATAAGTGCTAAGGTGCACTCCTAAACGCACACACACCCCTTATACTCTGAATGCAAGCATTAGATTAAATTCACTGATATGGTGGCAGGATAAAAAGATTTATTGAAAGCATGAACATGTGAATAATTATTAGTGACATGAGGCTACATTTAGCTGACAGGACACGGGCTGAATGGCGATGCATGGTGGTCCATTAGGAGGTAGTTTATAACATTGCAATGCGTTAGCGTTTAACAAATAACTGGATATCGCAAACATTACATGGAGCATAATGTTAGCTGATTTCACGGATACAATACCAGCTTCCTCAAACATAATATAGGACCTGTCTTTCGACTGTAATCCTATGGCGTTAATTTTGTGACCTAAAAATACCTCTACTTCTCCCATGAACTCGCACTTGCTCCTTCTTTGCCTCAGTCCACTCTTTTCTATCCTACTCAGTACCTCATCCAAGTTCTGCAGATGTTCATTAGCCCCTGAGACTAAAATGCCATCCAGATAAACTGTGACGCGTGCGATGTCTTGCAGAATCCCTTCTATTGTGCGCTGGAAGATCGCTGGACTTGAAGCAACTCCAAATGGTGGCCTGTTGTAAGTACATAATCCCTTGTGCATGTTGATTGTAACATACTTATTGGAATTTTTGTGCAGCATTATCTTCTGATGCGCATGGGTCATGTCCAGTTTGGAGAATTTTTCCTCCTGCCGACTGAGCAAATAATTCTTCTACCTTGGGAATTGGATACTGCTCCACACTAGAGCTGGATTTACTGCGGATTTATAATCCCTACAAATTGGGGTAGAACCATCAGTTTCCTGACTGGAACAATGGGAGCTGCCCACTCTGCAAACTGCATTGGTTCAATGATCTTGTCTTCCACCAGCCTCTGGAGTTCTCTCTCCAGCAGTGGACCCAACTCTTCTTTGAACACCTCGGATTGTCTCTCCAATACGTTAGCCAACTTATGTCCTGGTACATTTGCTACTGTATTTACCAGCTGAGGCAACAAATGATTTCCGTAGCACCCCCCCCCCCCCCCCCCACATACACATCTTTGAATGTTGAATCTTTGATGGTTGAATGTTGATCTTTACTGATGATCAGTCCACAGCCTACTTCAAATACCACCTCCATGCTATTCACTTCAATGGTTTGTGTGATAGGAGCAGCCCTAGGTAAGTCAAACTAAACAGAACCCTTACCTTCACTACAGTGAGAGAGAGGCCTTTAGTTGCATAAATGTTACCCTGGCTCCTTTATGACCTTACAGACTACTACTTGTCTTGCTCTTGGAGTGATCTTTGTTGGTTGATATCTTCTGGGGAGGGTAATGATGGTCTTGAATTTCCTCCATTTGTGCACAATCTGTCTGTGGCCAAATATTATCATTTTGTCTCGTTTGTTTAATTGGGATCTCTTGGTCTACTTTTAGGACTTGTGTAAAAATCTGATGTTTTGGGTCATCTTTATTCATATATATAGAAAATTCTGAAGGGTTCATAAACCTTCAAGCACCACTGAATATATCTTGGCCTCACTTATTGTTCTGAATGAGTAAGAGAATTTGGCTTATGCGTTACCTATCCCTGTGAAACAGGAAGTCATGGTTGAACAATGTCCTGTTCCTAGTTTCCCAAGTGTACAAAAAAGTAAGATATCAAGGGGAATATACTTCAAATACATTTCTCATGGATTCATAGGGGTGCCAATAATTGTTGTACACCTATTTAACAAATATTTTTTTATAAACTTGTGGTGTTTGCAATTGTTTATCCATGAGAGCAGAGTATTTTTGTGAATTTTTTTTGAACAAAAGGTTTTCTTCTTTGCTCATATTTACCAAGGGTGCCAATATTAGTGGAGGACACTGTACATGTCACTCTCAAGTGGAAACCTCATGACACACTGTTACTTTTCAGGAAATAAAAACCTGTCAACACTGTTACAGTTGGTATTGTGGCTGTATATAAGGTCAAACACATCATATTAACATTTTACCAAAATGAAGCTCGTTTAACCGCATGTTTATTCCTTACATAAATTAAACGCAAAGCATGTAGGGGTTCTACATGCATATAGTATTTGCACAATCAATAACCTATTCGAGTAATACATTGTCGTATATAAACTTGATTTTGTGTTTGTGTCTGCAGTGTCCAAAGCCCAGGCTGACTCCCCACCCCTTCAACCTTTGCAGCAATGCTGGCAGCACTATTTCCCAAAGACAACCTCTGGATATGACGCTGAGCACGTGCACTCAAAAACATCTTTGGTCGACCATGGCGAGGCCTGTTCTGAGTGGAACCTGTCCTGTTAAACTGCTGTATGGTCTTGGCCACCGTGCTGCAGCTCAGTGTCAGGGTCTTGCCAATCTTGTTATAGCCTAGGCCATCTTCATGTAGAGCAGCAATTCTTTTTTTCAGATCCTCAGAGAGTTCTTTACCATGAGGTGCCATGTTGACCAGTATGAGGGAGTGTGAGAGCGATGACACCAAATTTAACACACCTGCTCCCCATTCACACCTGAGACCTTGTAACACTAACAAGTCACATGACACCGGGGAGGGAAAATGGCTAATTGGGCCCGATTTGGACATTTTTACTTGGGGATGTACTCACTTTTGTTGCCAGCGGTTTAGACATTAATAGCTGTGTGTTGAGTTATTTTGAGGGGACAGCAAATTTACTCTGTTACACAAGCTGTACACTCACTACTTTACATTGTAGCAAAGTGTCATTTCTTCAGTGTTGTCACATGAAAAGATATCATCAAATATTTACAACAATGTGAGGGGTGTACTCCGTTTTTTGTGAAATACTGTACATCTTTTTATTTACTTTAATATTTATTCATAGTGTGTGTGTGTGTGTGTGTGTATATATATATATAATATATATATATATGTATATAAAATTAGTGTGTATATATGTTTATTTCATTAGAAAAAGTGCAGTACATTTTCATGGTACGGTCAGTACTGTTTATTTTTGTAATAAAGTGAACTTAACTTTTCCACTGAGTGTTATATTTTCATTCAGTAGTAATCGGTTATTAGCAGGTGCTACCCGACTTGGTTATCGGCGTCTGTAAGATCCACTATCGGTCAGCCTTTAAAATAGATTAATGTGTATGACATGATCTTCTTTAATTAATAAAGAAATGCACTTGTTGACAACTTGCTGTGGTATAAGGGGAATAAAACACTTCAGAATGTGCAGTTCTACCTTAGGGTGGTAACGGTCACTCCACTTCATTGGATCGTTGACTACTTTCCTATAACCGCATGTTTATTCCTTACATAAATTAAACACAAAGCATGTAGGGGTTCTACATGCATGTAGTATTTGCACAATCAATAACCTATTAGAGTAATACATTGTGGTATATAAACTGAACTTTGTGTTTGATGTGTCTGCAGTGTCCAAAGCCCGTGGTGGTGGCAGTGCATGGCGTGTGTGTGGGAGCAGGTCTGTTGGGAGTGTTAAGTACCATCATCTCATACACTCAGCAAACAATATGGATGGAACTTTCCAGAGTTGTGGTGTCACTTTTCCTGCAAAGCTTTAACCATCAGAGAGTTATCTTTTACTGGGGCTTTTAGCTGCAGGAGACTGAATTACTAACAGTTTTTTTTGTGGATCTGATTTCTTCTTTCGCAGGAGTGGATCTAATCACAGCCTGTGATATTCGTCTGTGCACACAGGATGCCTGGTTTCAGGTGAAGGTATGAGGAACATTAACTTGCCATACATTGCTTGCTTACATGTTTACACCAAGATCTGTAAACAAGTTATTTTTGTCCATATGATCATATATAGAGACAGTAAGTGATGAGAAGATAAGAATGGGCTGATTGTTCTGACTTGTACAAGCCCCTATGAAAGAGTTGACCACAAGGGGGCACACTCTGAACAATTATTTACATTTGCAGTTTGTTGAAGATTAAATAAACCACAGTGAGCATCAGATGTCTGGTTTTAATACAAAGTGGACTATTTTATGATATTACCATCTTGTCATTTATCAAAGAAGAACTCCAAAACCTGAAATTTGTTCATTTTTAGACAGAAAAATTCTGCAGTGTAGCTGTTCTAGTGGGCTTTCACACTGGAAGTTTAGTCCAAAACAGAGCAGTTTGCATGAAAAGTTGGTAATGTGACCGTCGTAATGTGGACTGGGAAGTGCACTGCGGTACCGAACCCGAGACTACCTGTAGAAGGTGGTCAGAGTTTGGTTACACTGGAACTGTGAATGTGAATTGTCCCATGAATGTGAACGCAACTTGTATCCGGGTCCGCACTTGTTCAGGAAGTAGAGTAACCTGTGCTGAAGGCCTGTTGTGGTGGTGACGTGTCATGACAGGTTTTGGCCCAAATCTGCAGTAACTTTGAAAAAGTGGAAGCTCCTCTGAATATTGTGGAGTTTCTTGATTTTGCGTTAATTTCTGTGATCACAAAATGGTGAAATTCTGGACTGACACATGGAAGATATAGAATGATAACAGAAGAATGTGACTTTGGGTTGTACCGTGTATTTTTTTTTTTCTTTCATGTAGCTTTATTATTTAGTATAAATGAAGGCAAGTGTGTGTTCTGTTCTTCATCTCTGCAGTCGTGTGTTCCCTGATGGTCAATGATCGCTGGAGCTCTGGAAATAGCAGGTGAGATTGCAGGCCGGAGTCCCGTCGCTGTCCAGGGAACCAAAATCAACCTCCTCTACTCCTGAGACCACAGTGTAACTGAGAGCCTAGACTACATGGTAAGAATCTGCTTAAGACATGAATAGCATTTTTAGCCTCAAGGTAGACCTATGCACACACAGTATGGCCGCAAACACAAAGTAGAGCGGTCGAAATCTGAGATTTCTCCTCTGCGTCTCCAGGCTACTTGGAACATGAACATGTTGCAGACACAGGATCTTATGAAGTCAGCGCAGGCAGCCCTGGAAAAGAAGAGTCCGAAAGACATGCCCTTCTCCAAGCTTTAAAGGAGAAGATCCAGGGATGTTGAAGCTGTGGTGGAACTGAGACTTCATCATCCACATATTTTTAGTTCTTCTTGCTAAGTCTGAGTTTCTTTTTAGTCTTTTTATTTTTAGACTGGTCAAAAGACTGATTAGTGGAAGTGAAATGATAGATGAACTTTTAATTACTTGCTTTATTATTTGCAGGTGCCTTGTACAGTAAGACAGGGTAACTAATACTCAAAAGCTTGTTTTGTGTGTTAACATGTACAGTAGATGTACATATTTTTTCTGGTGCTGTGTGACTGCAGAATGTAGTGCAGTTAACACATTAAATTTCCTTGGATGCTCACTTTTAACTCGAGGAGGTCACAGTTTGCCCAGACATCTTTTTTTAAATCCGTCAATCCGTCACCCACACGTCATTTCTGGGGGAAGAAGAGGAGGAAGCTGGACAGATACATTTATTTATTTATTTATTTATCATTGCTGTGTTTCCTCAATCCAGTGCAGAAAGAAGAAAAACACAACTGATTTAAAATAAAAATATAGAAAATAATCTAATGTAAGGTTCTGATCCGGTTTGCTTTCAGCAGGAAGGCTGTCCTCTTTCCTGTTGCTCTTTCTCTTCTATTAGTCCATTTGTCGAGTCTGAATCGGTTTGATTGTTTGATTCGTTTCGAGATGATTCGGAGTCAAATAATTTTCTAGTGAGAGTCGCACACTTCCAAATGAACTAGACTGAGATGAGTATTTGATTCTCACTAGAAAGTGATTCGACTCGAAATGAATCAGTCAATCTGATTCAGACTCGATAAAAGGACTATGAGATGTGATTAAGATATATATTCCAATGTTTTGCTTTACAATTCCACTATGTGTGTGTGTGTGTATGTGTGTGTGTGTGTGTGCGCGCACGTGTGTTTTTCAGGAGAACGAGAAACTCTGACACAACAGTACATCCTGACCATTGGTACTGTGTACACATCAACATACACGCACGTCTCCATGCTGGACATCTCAGGAGCTTTCACACACAGTGCTAGGAATATCCCGGGACAGAGAAATGCACCTTCTAAGTGAGCGAGTTTAGCGTCAACCGGTGAAATTTGCTGTAGCGTGAACACTTCGCCTCTGTGAGCTTCACTCTCCGTCAGGTTCACTGTAATTAGACATAAAATGTACATAATGTTTATTTTTCATACATTTAGGATTTAATGGTTTTTTTTTTTTTTACTCTTCGAGGAACAGAAATGATCTTTTGAGGCAGCTTCTTCATCACTACTTGCTCCGTTTGACTCAAAAACGTAACGACCGGTTTCAAAAAGTCACGATGTCTTCAGTTCATGTGATTTTACTGTTGAATTTAAACAGGAAATGTGAAATATTTTTTTCCTTTGTTTCCTCTACTGTCTTTTTGCTGTGATCTTGAACATGGTTGTAATTTTATTTAATTTTTTTTAAATAAATAAATGATCATTCTATTTCTCTCACTTTCCTTGTCCTAATTGTCCTGTATCTGTTAAATCCGTTTCATCTCTGGTCTTTCTGTCTGTATGAACACTTGTAGAAATGACATGTAGTCCATATTTTTAAATGATTTCATTCATGATTTTGAATTTAAATAAAGATGTTCTTTAATTCTGTATTTTGTCATTTAATTATCATTAGAAATCAGAAGATCAGATTAAAGCCACGGCTTCTTTACCTGCCGAAGCTGTAAAACTTTCAATAAACCAGTCAATAGATCAACTGAATAAATGTAGATTTTTAATTTACTGATTAGATGTATTGATGCTGTTGATAGATTATTTGAAGATTTTTATTGATCTTGTACAATCAATCAGTTAAATATTGAAAAAACCTGATAAATAGTTGATTAAATAAATGTAGTGTAATGTACTGAGTCAAATATGAAAACTACAAATAAATAAAATATATTTATATCTGTGTATAATTAAAAACCTCACTTAATACAAGAAATTCATATCCTAAATGTTGCAAGTGATTAATCTGATCATTTTATTCACCTGTTTAATTATTACTTTCTAAATAATAAACAAATGAATGTTCTGGATTCATGAGGAATGTTTACATTTTGTGTCCAAACTCAAAAGTTTAAACAAAGTGTATATTTATGATAATAAAGCACAAAGAACGTGAAACCTCAACACGACTACAATCATCGATGAATTAAATATTAATTTTAAAAAAATAAATTGAACGAGTAAGATGAAGTATATTTTTAATTAAAATGTAATTAGAAAGGAGCACTTTTAAAGTGGATTTGATTTAAAATAATGATAAAGCTGTTTTTTTTATGTATTTGTATATCTTATCCTCTATCGTGTTTAAGAAGAAGAGAATAATGAAGCTTTTTATGAAATAATATTTGGGTTTATTTTATTTTCCTTTATTTTCTCCTCATAGATTCAAATTTACGTCAACGTCCGTTACGTTGGTGACGTCACCGCGAGGAGCTGAAAGCGGTGTTTGTGTTAGTTCTGGCCCGTTTGGACCCAAAATAAAGTGAGTTTATTCAGTTCTGTGTAACCGAACCCGTTGTGTTTTGTGCTGTATTGTGTGTATGTGTGTAGTTAACGGTGTTAACACCTGTGTTTCAGGTGTATCAGTATGAAGCAGGCGGTGACGGCGCAGTGATTCACTCTCGGAGCTCGGTTCACTTATGACCGAATCACCGGGGAACCGACCAAAGATAACTCACACCCGCACGGAGAAGAAGTGAGAAATAACATTTTATAACTTTTTTTATTCACTCCTCTGGTTCAATATTAATGTTAATATTATACAAATATGCTAGCGGTGCTAGCTTTTGAAGAGGCAGTCCAGTCCACGCATGTGCAGTGTAATTAATGAGCAAGCTAATCGAAATGAGATTAGCAAATAGGTCGATGTTATTTTTGATTCTATTTAAAACGATGAATTCACTCTGTCAATAACTGCCCAGTCTGAGAATACTGCATGATTTACTTTTATAAGTGGACGTGGCTGAACGACATTTAGCTTCACTGGCTAATTAGAGCTCTTTTGCTAGTTAATGGCTGAGTCATCCGGCTTCGCGCATGCGCAGTGTGGGTTTAGGCGCTATAGTTCTCTTCTTTTGAATTATTATTATTATTATTATTATTATTATTATTATTATTGAGACCATTTGGGTGAATTTGGAGCATGTGGGGGGTTTGAGTGACCCCAGAATGACCTATAAATATTCTTTTAATATCTCCAGAACTGAAGCAGCACAAACGAAAATTTTTACGGCACAAACTATTCTGCAGATGTTTTGTGTTGGTGGGGGGGCCAACTTCACGCAGGTTGTGCGTGTGTGTGTGTGTGTGTGTGTTTGTTTGTTTGTTTGTTTGTTTGTTTGTATGCTCTTCAAATATCCAGGTGTTAGATGATCAAGTGTGTAGTGTACAGATAGAGTGCACAATTTAAGAAATAGGAACCAGTCAGAGAGAGGACATCATAATAAGAGCAGGAAGCACTGACCAAATAAGGAAATAGATTAAACCGGTACACGGCGTATGGGAGGCAGGAGATCGTGACAGTTATGTTGAATTATAACGTGTTGGATTATAGAAATAAATAAAGTGGTACTGATGTGTGTGTGTGTTTTAGGATGAGCTGGAGTGGGGCAAAGAGAACTGCATTCAGATCAAACGGTCACGACTCTCACTCACTCGCACACATCTATACACACACTTCTTGACACAGATCCCTAACTATCATTTCTGGTGTGTGTGTTACAGGTGGCTGAGTTGTTTGAGGATCTGAAGAATTGAGTGTCACAATTCAACATGCACATCAGCGAAACTTCCTCTGACTACACCAGCGTGCACACACAGAAATTCATAGTGCAGGTAACACACACACACACACAC
>NW_026521053.1:234426-239426 GCF_023375685.1 Ictalurus furcatus | reverse complement strand
CGAGAGAGACAGAGAATAAGAGTGAATAAGTTCAGACGTTACCCTAACAGAACAGTGGCGTTATTGAGGAGTTGCTTGATCGGGTCCTGCGCAGGTGGTTCTTGCGGAGGCGGTCCTTGCAAAAGTCAAATAAAAAGTCAAATAAAAGTACAATAAAAATTTTCAACATAAGACACGGTACTATTTTCAGTGGAAGAATACTAGTTCAATTTGGGTAGTGAGATGAACATCGGCGCTACATTTTCCTCTTTGACAGTTAGAAGATGGCATGAGTTTCAATTCAAAATGGCATCTGTCCTCCAGATGGCGCTCAAACACAGACAAATACAGTACCTACAGACGGTTAAAAGCTGATGGTTTCCTAAAACTCCCTTGTGGGGAGGAAAGACTGGTAATTACACCGTTTTTTTAGTTATTACGAATGTTATACGACTTAAAATTAGTAATTTTTCCTGGTTTAAAAGGCTGTATTCTACTGGAGAAAATCTAAATGGAGCAACGGAATTTTAAAATGATTGTCAACTTAATTGTGTTCATAATTATGGTAAATAACACTTAAATTCCTTTTAAATAATGTGAAATAAAAGTGTGTGTGTGTGTTGAGCTATCCTGTTTGACATTAATCTTGGTTCGCTATTTCCTTAGAAAGCTGTTAGCCTTTTTCCTAATATGGATCATTTTTGTGTTAGTCTACTTTTAATTAGGACTCTTTATTGTTTAAGATATTTAAAAATAAATATTTTATGCTGTTTATTTATCAATTAACCAACAGTATTTCTCATTGCTATTATTTTAATTCAGTTAACAGTTACCATGAGCAGAGAAATAACATTTAACTGTTTATGACCTCCTGATTTAAAGCTTAAACAAGAAAAGATTGGTATCTGGACCGGTATTGGCTGTAAATATGCTGATCGGAGCATCAGTAATGAACACCATTAACCTAAAGCGCTTTGCATCTGACGGGTAAATGAACTCACCCAATCACATCCTATATGAGATTATTCAGATATCTACACAATACACACAGAGCGGTTCGAGAACTGACTCCAGCCCAGAACCATGACAGTGGAAATGTCTAATAGTGCAGCTTTAAATATATTTAAGAGGAGCAGACTTCAAACACTGAACATTGAGGTTTATTGTATTTGTTTACGAGGTAAACAGGTTAACGGTTGTTTTGTGCATACAGTCTGTAAAATGAACTGAAAATATTAGATTTAGTTTATCAGAAGGTAAATTAATGTGTCATGGCTCACACTATGTTCCTAAATTCTGTCATAATTGACCAGCTCAAGTTTTCTCATGCCTACTTATGTGTTGTATTGTGGCATGAGAGAACTTAATAAATGTGAAAGTGCAATACAAAATATGTTATCACTAAAATCACTGAATAACCGTGATAATCGAGATCTCAGTATTAATCTAAATAATCGGGATTATCATTTTGGCCATAATCGTGCATCCCTACATGGCACTGATCCAGGACCTGATGGCAACAAAAAAAACCAAAAAAAAAACGGTGGCTCAGCTATCAGAGATAACAGAAATCAAATCATATAACTGATGCATGTAAAAGAGACGTGACTGTTCTTTCACTAGGATTGAATTCATTATATTCATACTTTATGTATGGGTTTCTGTATGAAAGTTTAATGGTAAACGAGTGCTTCAGTTAAAATAATGAGCGTTGTAGATCTTAAAGAAAACAATATCGCATGGGTATCGGCTGATACTCAAGCTTTCCATTAAGGAAAATAAAAGCTAGGATCATGACACTTCTAGTAAATAAGTCAAATGAAACTGTTTTTATTTATTTATTTAATTTTTAAATTGAATGTTTAAGGATATTGCGGTTTGATTTTCTTTGTTAAAGTCGTTTCACCTTTTGTGATGTGACACGCAGTGCAGTGCAACTGCTTCTATGTGATTTTTGTCACAGTATATCCTTTTATGGGTCTAAGCATACGGCATAAGATAATTTCAGATTAACAGCCTCAGTCTACAGATTACCAATACTTCTTGTTCTGAAGCACTCACTTTAAATCATGTGTGTAAGGTGGTTGTGATCCTGTCAACCAACCGTAAGGATAAATACGATTGCGTGAAGAAGTACCTGTGTGTGGACTGTCCCACTCCAAGCCAGTGTGTGGTGGCTCGCACCCTCAGCAGACCTCAGACCCTCATGACCATAGCCACAAAGCTCTCCTTGCAGATGAACTGCAATATATAAATATATAAATATCTGATCTTGTAACTGATCAACAGTGGCACCTCCTAACCCTGATGTTATTCTATTAAAACATTGTTTTAGTGACTTCTCCTGCTCTTTCAGTTGAAGCACCTGATGATATTGGTATCGACTGCTACCACGACAGTGCCGCAGGAAAGAGATCCATCGGTGCACTGGTGGCCAGCCTCAACCCGGGCATGTCCAGGTACTTAAAGCATGACTTGTGTGGACTCTGTAAACAGCTTTAAGAAGGGTTGTGTTTAATGAACTAGATTTTAGATTTGAACTTTTCCACCAGTCTTCAGAAGAGAGGGCATTACCCTTTGTGGTTCATCGTAACTTTAGGAGAGAGAAAAAGTACAATATCGTTCCTTTAATGATTAAAATGTTTAATTGTCAAATTGCTGAGGTATAAGGAATAAAAAGCATCAGGAAGACCTGTTTAGCTTAGTGGTGCGTCACATTACACCATCCTGTCGTTGTCTATCTTTCTACATATAGCAGCATGCTCATGGTTTCTTAATTTGTTGATATTTTTTAATCCCTCGAATATCTGCATATTGTTACCACTACAAACGATCAGTAAAGATTATGAATCCAACAAGAGTTTTTCAGCTCAGTGGTGGGAAATTTCAGAGACTTTTAACACTACTTCCTGCATCTCAGGATTCTTTACTCAGGCCTGAGCTGGTTCTCTTAATCTCACACACTGTTCTCTGTATTTCCATTTCCTTCCAATCGAAGGACAGAATCACAATATTTTAGTCTTGAATCCTCTGAACGTTGTTTTCCTCGCTGCTACCCCACCTTCATCTTCCTCATAAAGGGTCTGGGCCATGCTCTGTATGCTATGTGCTCTGTATGCTATGTGCCACTGCTCTGTAACCATGAGAGCACCGTCCTTCTCTCAGGTGGTTTTCAAAGTGTGCAGGGTATGAAATGCAGTCTGGGAGGAACATCATGCTCATAAATGACCTCGTTACACTGCAGTCTCTTTGAATTCCGACTTTACACTCAGGATGAAATATTCACACTGCAGTCTGACAGAACGTGGGAGAAAAAGCGAGCAATTTTAGAATTGTCGCTTCAGTTAAGAAGCGCATTAAGACATGGCTTTTTGTTTTGATTTCTTTTCCTCACACAAACAATGTGTGCCTACAATGCACACAATGAACACCTAAAGCCCTGTTCACACGGGGACGGGTTCAAAACGGTCTGTTTAATGCCCCCTGTCACTGTCAATGAGTTTTCACACTCGGGCATAAAACACGTGGCGGAAAAGCAGCAAAAACTGGCCGCCCAATGAGATTCGCGCTTTTGTTCACGTGCCCGGAGCCGGTGAAGTTACATAAAAGTACCACTTGATGGCGCTCAAGTACAACACTGTCTTACAGACGAAGAAGAAGCTGAACAAGAAGACGCAAGCACCCGCCATTTTAGTGAGCAAGTATGTGCATAAGTGACCTATCAAAAGTCAAGTTACTGAATTTAGTAAAGGCACATGCAAACCCTTCTGCTCTATATGTACATTTTACACAATCTCCCACAGAAAATAATCTCTCTTTTAAAACAAATAACTACTAATTACAGATTTAAATATAATAAACGTTGTTGTTTTTATAATTTTTATTATTTAAATATAATAAACGTTTTTTTGTTTTGTTTGGAGAGCAGAAATGAGAAATGCTAACTCTCCAAACACTCGTTTTTAGAGGAAAAGCCAAACATACACATAGATTTGAATTGATATTAAAGTGTAAAGTTCAAACAAATAGACAAATAAAACCATTGAGCAGTACCTTCTAACCCCCTGCAGAAAGATGGCGGTGACTCTCCAGATGAGCAGTAAACACCATTAACACTCTTCTGACCGTCACACAGGAACATGTCCCACACTCGGAGGACTGAGGCCCAGGGCAGAGTTCAGGAGAAGGCGCACATGAAACCACTCCATCATGTAGAGCACCAGCTTGATCTTGTGCTTGTCCAGGTGCCGATACGCCACAGGACACACTCACTTCAACAGCGCATGCAGGATCTCTCCGTCCAGCTGAACCGCCTCCTGCACACATAACGGTTCACAATAAGCGCTATAACTTGCTGTTAAAACACAAAACAACTATTCTCCTACACAGAGAAGCCTTGTTTCTAATAATACACTGTGCAGTGCAGAAATCAGGGAGGAAGAAATAAACATGTAAAATTGCACCTGAGAAATAAGATTACAAAACTAAAGCTCACACTAAAATACATAAACACACACACACAATAATATAGAACATTAAACCTTAAAGAAAAAACTAAGCAAAACTGCCTCATGAACACAGCAACACATACACACAAACACAAGATGGCGGTGTTGAGTCGCCTCGTACAGCGGCGCAGGGTGGGGTTTGTAGCTCCGATATATAATTTCTAACAGACCTTATGATCTGTGTGGCGTTACAAAACTAAATTACCGAGTGCGAATGTTTCCTCTACAACTTCAGACTATCACTTTGTACTTCAACAATACCAGTCGCATGGAAAACATCGGTAGTTATCCCTGTTCCCAAAAAACCTCATCAAACAGAGTTAAATCATTACAGGCCAGTATCACTAACTTCAATCATAATGAAATGCTTTGAGACAATGGTTCAAAACATGATGCTTCCATATGTTTCACCCTTTTTGGACTGCCTCCAATTTGCATATAAACAGAGGAGAGGTACAGAGGATGCAGTGGCTTGTCTCTTTGCACTGTCTACTACAACACCTGGATATTCCT
>NW_026521053.1:0-162500 GCF_023375685.1 Ictalurus furcatus | reverse complement strand
AACTCATCCCAAAGCACGAGGCGGGAGCAGGCGTGTACGAGATGTGATCGTCCAATGGCAAGCAGGAACATGACGCATTGCACTGGACTGGGCTTAAAAGAGGAGGAGACAAGACACCCATCCCTCCCCCGACATAGACACACGAATGGAACACAGTACAAACAGAAATACAACTGAGGACGTAACAATGGCCAAGTATCAAATAAAATGTAAACTTGCATTGATGAAGGTAATGTTGTTAGTAATTGTTTATAAATTACCATGGTAACACAGAGCTCCAAGGTATAAAAATATGGAGTTTGTCATCAATCGAACAATAACCAGTTTTAATACCTAAAAAAGTTTACGTAGCAAAATTTAGCAAAGCGCTTTACAGTAAATTAAAATGTAAAATTAAACTAATGAATTGTTGTGCAGCACATGCTTATGTTAATGTTTGTTTCATTATATGATCATATAAATAAATAAATACTCCCAAAGTCACCAGAATTGAAAGCTTTTTGCTGTTAAACATTTAGAGATTGAGGTTGTGGTGACTCAGTAGTTCACTCAGTATATCTGGGTAAGACACAGTGAACGACTCACTGCTGGCATTCATGAAGAAGTCATAAACTCCACTGGAATAATAAATAGGATCTAATAAAACCATGAGTGGAAATTATTGGTGTAAGTTTGTTAGGATAGACTTCCTCCAACCTGGAACTATATCCTCCAGTCCACGCGGTGGCGGTAACGCGCCTAACAGCTGCGTCTCCGACCAGTAGAAATCACAGAAGAAGAAAAAGCTGCAGCGGGTATCTCCTGAGCAGTTGAGTTATTACACCGAACTAATCATCTCCAGATTAAATTATTTCTGACAGTTTTACAGTTAGGTTTGATCCAGTTTAAAAGTAAAAGCTGGTTATTTTGTCTGTGTTTGAGGAATTAAAACTCCGTTCTGTTTTTAAACCCGAGATAAGTTAAACGGAAGCTGTGTGGCCGAATCCCAAATTGATGTCATTTCCGGTTTAAGTGCACTACATTAGGGATGAAATAATGACAGTCTACACCCTATGTAGTGCACTATGTAACTCATGAGGAGAGATTTGTTATTCTGTTTTAGCGGCACTATTTAAGCATAACCTTACTTTATCCTAAAATCCATTGTTTGCTCCCTGCTTATAGCAACTAAAATAAACAACAGTGAGTGTAAAAGTGGCTAAGTCATTTATCAGCTAAAATAACTTTAAATTTCTGTAATGTTTTTAATGTATAAACTGCTAAACTGAGGTGAAGTTGGGTTTATATTGGACATTCACTGCAAATTCGAGCTTCTATTTCTCAAGAAATAAACACAAAAAGGACAAAGTGTGTGTGTGTGTGTAGCTGGCGAGGTGACTTTGTAAAGAAATACTACGCGCATGCGCACTTAAGCATTCACGTCAACATGTCCGCCATATTGATGAGGGAAAGACCGCGCTGTAAACAAATACAAGTAAACGGAGGAGCTGTGGTTTTTCTGGATAATAATTTACATGATTTACCGGAGATGATAACGGCATCGTTTTCAAAAACTTGTCCTTTGAAACCCGTTTTCCAAAGTTTTCAGACCCCGAAACGCCGTCGTCATGGAAACGAACAGCCAAACCGCATCAAAAGTTTTCGGTTTTTATTTGAAAACGTTGTGGTGTAAACGGCCCCTTAACAACTACAGCAAAATGCTGCTTTTATTGCTGAAGTCTTTCTGTAAACAAATAGAAATGAAATAGAATTTTTATGATTCACACTATATTACACTCCATTCTTCTTCTCAAAGATAACTCTATTTTGAAAATAATCAAGATTTCTTTTGTTAAAAAATCTATTTCATGATGCAGCTGATTATTAGAGCTGCAACTAACGATTATTTTCACAATCGATTAATTGGTCGGTTATTTTTTCGATTAATCTGATGGGGGCGGGGCAAACTTTCAGTGCCTTTTTTTGTTTATTTAAAATAAAATCCACAAACTGAGTGTTACAAATATAAATTCAGACTAAAACTTTACACAGATGTTTGTCCAAAACAGAAAAGAACCCAATACACACACACACACACACACACACACACACACACATATTATATATATATATACATATACATATACACATATATATAATTAATTAATTTAGGACTGTAGTTTAATTCGGTGCTTTTTGTGCATCCATAAAAAAAATAATGCATAAGTACTTATATAATATAAATGTAAACTAACTAAATAAGATAAATATACATAAACATTTATAAATAGTTAGATAGATAGCATTATTTTTTATGGATGCATAAAAAGCACCGAATTAAACTCCAGTCCTAAATGAATAATAAAAACTCACTTTCACTGCACCTTGTGGTTTCTGTATCTTGGTGTCTTTAGACATTATTTTACTTTTGATCATAATATTTGAATTAGACATTACAGATCTTACTCGCGCTACACTCTGTATCAGCGCGTCTACACCGCGCGTGACCAGCAACGCGGCCTCGTTACTAACACTTTATTTTCAGTGCTTTTTGAACTGTCTCTCAGCCCTAAATAGTTCCGCGGGATTTGTGTGGAATTGGGATGAACGTCTAGTTAAAGGGTTGATGTCTCGCTGGCGCAGTGATTTGTTCTTTAGGAGTGTTTTTCTCTTGAACAGCTCTCTGTGTGGAGACTTGAGGTAGTTCTGTAGTCACAGGTGCACAAATCAGTCACACAGCTCCAGCTCCACCTGCGCCTCTCGCAGGGAAACGGTTTCTGTGCACTGGCTCCGTCCCAAATCACCTTGTATGGAATCTCTATCTCTAGTGCACTAGGTGCGGTAGAGACTCCATTCGTTCAGACCGTGTGTAGTGTACCTAGATACGCAGTCGTGCAGGATTTGGGCACAGGCCACGCTAATGAAACATCATCCATTTCAAGTCAAGTTGCTATTGTTAAACATTTCACTAAAACCTGTATGGAAACGTTGCTGTTCAGTTGTTCTATAAGCGCAATTTCAACCAAATACAGTGGAGTGTAAAAGTTTGTACCCCCTTTTGGTTTCTTTTGGACGGAAGGGTGTTAAATGTCATAAACACTACACAATTTGACTGTAAGTAGAAGTTAATTTTATTATCAGACTCAGATATCCCTGTTAATATTTTTAATACTGCTCATTAGTGTTAAATGACTTGATGATTTTGTGGTCAGTAAAGCGTTTTTGTGTTGATTTTGATGTATGTTTTGGATCACTGTCCTGCTGGAAGATCCAACCACGGCCCATTTTAATCTTTCTGGCAGAGGCAGTCAGGTTTTTATTTAATATCTGTTGATATTTGGTAGAGTCCATGATGCCATGTATCCTAACAATATGTCCAGGTCCTCTGGCAGAAAAACAGTCCCAGTACATTAAAGATCCACCACCATATTTAACCGTGGGCATGAGGAACTTTTCCATATGGCTACCTATCTGTGTGCTTCAAAACCACCTCTGGTGTTTATTACCAAAAAGCTCTATTTTGGTTTCATCTGACCATAGAACCCGATCCCATTTGAAGTTCCAGTAGTGTCTGGCAAACTGAAGACACCTGAGTGCGTTTTTGGATGAGAGTAGAGGCTTTTTTCTTGAAACCCTTCCAAACAGCTTGTGGTGATGTAGGTGACTTCAGATTGTAGTTTTGGAAACTTTCTGACCCCAAGACACAACTAACTCCTGCAATTCTCCAGCTGTGATCCTTGGAGATGTTTTGTCCACTCGAACCGTCCTCTTCAGTGTGTTGAGACGATATAGACACACGTCCAATTCCAGGTTGATTCATAACATTTCCCGTTGACTGGAACTTCTTAATTATTGCCCTGATGGTGGAAATGAGCATTTTCGATGCTTGTGCTATTTTCTTATAGACACTTCCCATTGTGTGAAGCTCAATAACCTTTTGCTGCACATCACAGCTACAGTGGTGCTTGAAAGTTTGTGAACCCTTTAGAATTTTCTATATTTCTACAAAAATAGACACAAGATTTTCAGACAAGTCCTAAAACTACACAAAGATAACCCATTTAAACAAATGAGACAAATATTATACTTGGTCATTTATTTATTGCAGAAAATAATCCAATATTCCAATCTGGGAGTGGCAAAAGTATGTGAACCTTTTGCCTTCAGTATCTGGTCTGACCCCCTTGTGCAGCAATAACTGCAACTAAACATTTCCAGTAACTGTTGATTAGTCCTGCACATGGGCTTGGACATCAGTTTTGGCCATTCCAAACCAATAACTTCATTGTTCTTTAACCATTCTTTGTTTTGGGCCATTGTCTTATTGCATGCCCCACTTTCTCTTGAGATTCAGTTCAGTTCCTGGGTTCATTCTTGTCCTGCGTTTGGGGAACTCACCACTACACTAATGATAATCTTTCAGATAGCTTGGAGATTTAGTACATGTAGACCTTCTCAACTCAGGGTTTTCCATCCCAAGGAAAGTTTCTGACACAGCCACTTCAGAAGTTCCTCCCAGTTTTTGTTTGTGACTTTCCTCAGAGAATGAAGAACCTGAGTCTTTTGTAGAAGGCACTGGAATGTCAACATCTGGCCGTGAAGTGTCTTACAACTCTGGTGCTGGTGCTACGGATGTTGCATTGTGCCTGTCTCTCACCTGATCAATATGTCAGTGCACTACTTGCCCACTTCCCAATGCTACTGTGCACCATACAGGAGCAGTCTTTTTCTGAACTGTTCCTGGAATAAAAGTAGGTCCAGAGCTGAAGTTCCTAGTATACACTGGGTCGCCCACCACAAGATATCTTTCCTTTGCATGTTGGTCATGGTACCATTTTTGTCTCAATTGTTTGTCTCAATGAGACCCTGTGTAGAGCAGTTTCCTTCCACACAGCAGTTTAGCGGCTGATTTGCCAGTGGTCGACTGTGGCGTCGTTCGGTAACTGAACAGCACTCTGGCTAGCTTTTTCAATGGACTCTCGGCACTCTCTTTCATCAGGGTTTTGAGTGTTGAATGGCCCTTTCAGCCAGACCACTGGAAGATGCATGGTAGGGTGCTGTGCTTGTGTTTGATGCCGTTTCTTTCCATAAACTCTTGGAATTCAGCACTGGTAAAAAACAAAGAAACTGCTATAGTCTGACATCACTACTTCTGGTATCCTGTGTTGGCTAAAGGTTTGTCTTAAGCACTGAATGGTAAATGTGGATGTAGACTTGATTAACAGATAAGCCTCTGTCCATTTTGAGAATGCATCTACCACGATCAAGAACATTCTACCCATCCACGGTGCACCATAATCAATGTGAATCCTTCTCCACGGTTGCTCTGGCAACTCTCACGCATGCAGTGGCGCATTTGCCGGAGCGTTTCTGTTTTCCTGACAGACTGCACACGATTTGACCAATGCTTCCACCTCTGCATCCAAGTGTGGCAACCACATATAGCTACGCACCAGGCCTTTCATCCTGGTAATTCCCGGATGGGTTTCGTGTAGATGTCTTAGAAGAGCCGCATGCCGCGGATGTGGAATCACTACGCGAGTCCCCCATAACACAAAGCTTCCCTCTATGCAGAGTTCATCCTATTTCCTTACATATTAGGGATGTCACGATACCAAAAATCTAGTCGTCGGTACCGATACCACCAAAAGTACACGATGCTCAATACCACGGTGTGGTTTTTATTTTTTTAAAAAAAGAGACAGAATTAAAAAAAATTATAAAATTAAAAACTCCTGGAGGACATCCTCCTCTGGCTGTTACTGGCAGAGAGAGAGAGAGGGATATTTTAGTTCAAACACTCTGACCATGACTAATAAGTGCTAAGGTGCACTCCTAAACGCACACACACCCCTTATACTCTGAATGCAAGCATTAGTTTAAATTCACTGATACGGTGGCAGGATAAAAAGATTTATTAAAAGCATGAACATGTGTATAATTATTAGTGACATGAGGCTACATTTAGCTGACAGGACACGGGCTGAATGGAGATGCATGGTGGTCCATTAGGAGGTAGTTTATAACATTGCAATGCGTTAGCGTTTAACAAATAACTGGATATCGCAAACATTACATGGAGCATAATGTTAGCTGATTTCACGGCTACAATGCCAGCTTCCTCAAACATAATATAGGACCTGTCTTTCGACTGTAATCCTATGGCATTAATGTTGTGACCTAAAAATACCTCTACTTCTCCCATGAACTCACACTTGCTCCTTTTTTGTCTCAGTCCACTCTTTTCTATCCTACTCAGTACCTCATCCAAGCTCTGCAGATGTTCATTAGCCCCTGAGACTAAAATGTCATCCAGATAAACTGTGACGCGTGCGATGTCTTGCAGAATCCCTTCTATTGTGCGCTGGAAGATCGCTGGACTTGAAGCAACTCCAAATGGTGGCCTGTTGTAAGTACATAATCCCTTGTGCATGTTGATTGTAACGTACTTATTGGAATTTTTGTTCAGCACTATCTTCTGATGCGCATGGGTCATGTCCAGTTTGGAGAATTTTTCCTCCTGCCAACTGAGCAAATAAATCTTCTACCTTGGGAATTGGATACTGCTCCACACTAGAGCTGGATTTACTGCGAATTTATAATCCTACAAATTGGGATAGAACCATCAGTTTCCTGACTGGAACAATGGGAGCTGCCCACTCTGCAAACTGCATTGGTTTTATTTACTTTACATATATATATATATATATTAGTGTATATATGTTTATTTCAGTACATTTTCATGGTACGGTCAGTACTGTTTATTTTTGTAATAAAGTGAACTTAATTTTTCCACTGAGTGTTATATTTTCATTCAGTAGTAATCGGTTATTAGTAGGTGCTACCCGACTTGGTTATCGGCGTCTGTAAGATCCACTATCGGTCAGCCTTTAAAATAGATTAATGTGTATGACATGTTCTTCTTTAATTAATAAAGAAATGCACTTGTTGACAACTTGCTGTGGTATAAGGGGAATAAAACACTTCAGAATGTGCAGTTCTACCTTGGGGTGGTAACGGTCACGCCACTTCATTGGATCGTTGACTACTTTCCTATAACCGCATGTTTATTCCTTACATAAATTAAACACAAAGCATGTAGGGGTTCTACATGCATGTAGTATTTGCACAATCAATAACCTATTAGAGTAATACATTGTGGTATATAAACTGAGCTTTGTGTTTGATGTGTCTGCAGTGTCCAAAGCCCGTGGTGGTGGAAGTGCATGGCGTGTGTGTGGGAGCAGGTCTGTTGGGAGTGTTAAGTACCATCTCATACACTCAGCAAACAATATGGATGGAACTTTCCAGAGTTGTGGTGTCACTTTTCGTGCAAAGCTTTAACCATCAGAGAGTTATCTTTTACTGGGGCTTTTAGCTGCAGGAGACTGAATTACTAACAGTTTTTTTTTGTGGATCTGATTTCTTCTTTCGCAGGAGTGGATCTAATCACAGCCTGTGATATTCGTCTGTGCACACAGGATGCCTGGTTTCAGGTGAAGGTATGAGGAACATTAACTTGCCATACATTGCTTGCTTACATGTTTACACCAAGATCTGTAAACAAGTTATTTTTGTCCATATGATCATATATAGAGATAGTAAGTGATGAGAAGATAAGAATGGGCTGATTGTTCTGACTCGTACAAGCCCCTATGAAAGAGTTGACCACAAGGGGGCACACTCTGAACAATTATTTACATTTGCAGTTTGTTGAAGATTAAATAAACCACAGTGAGCATCAGATGTCTGGTTTTAATACAAAGTGGACTATTTTATGATATTACCATCTTGTCATTTATCAAAGAAGAGCTACAAAACCTGAAATTTGTTCATTTTTAGACAGAAAAATTCTGCAGTGTAGCTGTTCTAGTGGGCTTTCACACTGGAAGTTTAGTCCAAAACAGAGCAGTTTGCATGAAAAGTTGGTAATGTGACCGTCGTAATGTGGACTGGGAAGTGCACTGCGGTACCGAACCCGAGACTACCTGTAGAAGGTGGTCCGAGTTCGGTTACACTGGAACTGTGAATGTGAATTGTCCCATGAATGTGAACGCAACTTGTATCCGGGTCCGCACTTGTTCAGGAAGTAGAGTAACCTGTGCTGAAGGCCTGTTGTGGTGATGACGTGTCATGACATGTTTTGGCCCAAATCTGCAGTAACTTTGAAAAAGTGGAAGCTCCTCTGAATATTGTGGAGTTTCTTGATTTTGCATTAATTTCTGTGATCACAAAATGGTGAAATTCTGGACTGACGATGGAAGATATGGAATGATAACAGAAGAATGTGACTTTGGGTTGTACCGTGTATTTTTTTCATGTAGCTTCATTATTTAGTATAAATGAAGGTAAGTGTGTGTTCTGTTCTTCATCTCTGCAGTCGTGTGTTCCCTGATGGTCAATGATTGCTGGAGCTCTGGAAATAGCAGGTGAGATTGCAGGCCGGAGTCCCGTCGCTGTCCAGGGAACCAAAATCAACCTCCTCTACTCCTGAGACCACAGTGTGACTGAGAGCCTAGACTACATGGTAAGAACCTGCTTAAGACATGAATAGCATTTTTAGCCTCAAGGTAGACCCATGCACACACAGTATGGCCGCAAACACAAAGTAGAGCGGTCGAAATCTGAGATTGCTCCTCTGTGTCTCCAGGCTACTTGGAACATGAACATGTTGCAGACACAGGATCTTATGAAGTCAGCGCAGGCAGCCCTGGAAAAGAAGAGTCCGAAAGACGTGCCCTTCTCCAAGCTTTAAAGGAGAAGATCCAGGGCTGTTGAAGCTGCGGTGGAACTGAGACTTCATCATCCACATATCTTTAGTTCTTCTTGTTAAGTCTGAGTTTCTTTTTAGTCTTTTTATTTTTAGACTGGTCAAAAGACTGATTAGTGGAAGTGAAATGATGGATGAACTTTTAATTACTTGCTTTATTATTTGCAGGTGCTTTGTACAGTAAGACAGGGTAACTAATACTCAAAAGCTTGTTTTGTGTGTTAACATGTACAGTAGATGTACATATTTTTTCTGGTCCTGTGTGATTGCAGAATGTAGTGCAGTTAACACAGTAAATTTCCTTGGATGCTCACTTTTAACTCGAGGAGGTCACAGTTTGCCCAGACATCTTTTTTTAAATCCGTCAATCCGTCACCCACACGTCATTCTGGGGGACGAAGAGGAGGAAGCTGGACAGATACATTTATTTATTTATTTATTTATTTATTTATTTATCATTGCTGTGTTTCCTCAATCCAGTGCAGAAAGAAGAAAAACACAACTGATTTAAAATAAAAATATAGAACATAATCTAATGTAAGGTTCTGATCCGGTTTGCTTTCAGCAGGAAGGCTGTCCTCTTTCCTGTTGCTCTTTCTCTTCTATTAGTCCATTTGTCCAGTCTGAATCGGTTTGATTCGTTTCAAGACGATTTGGAGTCGAATAATTTTCTAGTGAGAGTCGCACACTTCCAAACGAACTAGACTGAGATGAGTATTTGATTCTCACTAGAAAGTGATTCGACTCTGAATCAACTCAAAATGAATCAGTCAAACTGATTCAGACTCTATAAAAGGACTATGAGATGTGATTAAGATATATATTCCAATGTTTTGCTTTACAATTCCACTGTGTGTGTGTGCGCGCACGTGTGTTTTTCAGGAGAACGAGAAACTCGGACACAAGAGTACATCCTGACCATTGGTACTGTGTACACATCAACATACACGCATGTCTTCATGTTGGACATCTCAGGAGCTTTCACACACGGTGCTAGGAATATCCCGGGACAGAGAAACGCACCTCCTAAGTGAGCGAGTTTAGCGTCAACCGGTGAAATTTTCTGTAGCGTGAACACTTCGCCTCTGTGAGCTTCACTCTCCGTCAGGTTCACTGTAATTAGACATAAAATGTACATAATGTTTATTTTTCATACATTTAGGATTTAATGTTTTTCTTTACTCTTTGAGGAACAGAAATGATCTTTTGAGGCAGTTTCATCACTACCTGCTCCGTTTGATTAAAACATAACGACCAGTTTCAAAAAGTCACAATGTCTTCAGTTCATGTGATTTTACTGTTGAATTTAAACAGGAAATGTGAAATATTTTTTCCTTTGTTTCCTCTACTGTCTTTTTGCTGTGATCTTGAACACAGTTGTAATTTTATTATTATTTTTTAAATAAATAAATGATCATTCTATTCTTTCTCACTTTCCTTGTCCTAATTGTCCTGTATCTGTTAAATCCGTTTCATCTGTGGTCTTTCTGTCTGTATGAACACTTGTAGAAATGACATATAGTCTATATTTTTATTCATGATTTTGAATTTAAATAAAGATATTCTTTAATTCTGTATTTTGTCATTTAATCATCATTAGAAATCAGAAGATCAGATTAAAGCCACGGCTTCTTTACCTGCCGAAGCTGTAAAACTTTCAATAAACCAGTCAATAGATCAGCTGAATAAATGTAGATTTTTAATTTACTGATTAGATGTATTGATGGTGTTGATAGATTATTTGAAGATTTTTATTGATCTTGGACAGAATCATTCAGATAATTTTTTTTATTTTGTTTTATTTTAAAAAACAACTTGGTACATAGTTGATTAAGTAAATGTAGTGTAATGTACTGAGTCAAATATGAAAACTACAAATAAATAAAATCTATTTATATCTGTGTATAATTAAAAACCTCACTTAATACAAGAAATTCATATCCTAAATGTTGCAAGGGATTAATCTGATCATCTTATTCAGCTGTTTAATTATTACTTTCTAAATAATAAACAAATGAATGTTCTGGATTCATGAGGAATGTTTACATTTTGTGTCCAACCTCAAATTTTAAACAAAGTGTATATTTATGATAATAAAGCACAAAGAACGTGAAACCTCAACACGACTACAATCATCGATGAATTAAATATTAATTAAAAAAATAAATTGAACAAGAGTAAGATAAAGTATATTTTTAATTAAAATTTAATTAGAAAGGAGCACTTTTAAAGTGGATTTGATTTAAAATAATGATAAAGCTGTTTTTTTAATGTATTTGTATATATTATCCTCTATCGTGTTTAAGAAGAAGAGAATAATGAAGCTTTTTATAAAATTATATTTGGGTTTCTCCTCACAGATTCAAATTTACGTCAACGTCCGTTACGTTGGTGACGTCACCGCGAGCGCGAGGAGCACAAAGCGTTGTTAGTGTTAGTTCTGGCCTGTTTGGACTCAAACTAAAGTGAGTTTATTCGGTTCTGTGTAACCGAACCCGTTCTGTTCTGTATCGTGTGTATGTGTGTAGTTAACGGTGTTAACACCTGTGTTTCAGGTGTATCAGTATGAAGCAGGCGGCGACGGCGCACTGATTCACTCTCGGAGCTCGGTTCACTAATGACCGAATCACCGGGGAACCGACCAAAGATATCTCACCCCCGCACAGAGAAGAAGAACGAGAGGAGGAGAAGTGAGAAATAACATTTTATAACTTTTTTTATTCACTCCTCTGGTTCAATATTAATGTTAATATTATACAAATATGCTAGCGGTGCTAGCTTTTGAGGAGGCAGTCCAGTCCACGCATGCGCAGTGTCATTAATGAGCAAGCTAATCGAAATGAGATTAGCAAATAGGTCGAGGTTATTTTTGATTCTATTTAAAACGATGAATTCACTCTGTCAATAACTGCCCCGTCTGAGAATATTGCATGATTTACTTTTATAAGTGGACGTGGCTGAACGACATGTAGCTTCACTGGCTAATTAGAGCTCTTTTGCTAGTTTAAGGGCTGAGTCATCCGGCTTCGCGCATGCGCAGTGTGGGTTTAGGTGCTATAGTCTTCTTCTTTTGAATTATTATTATTATTATTATTATTATTATTATTATTATTATTATTATTGAGACCATTTGGGATGAATTTGGAGCATGTGGGGGGTTTGAGTGACCCCAGAATGACCTATAAATATTCTTTTAATATCTCCAGAACTGAAGCAGCACAAACGAAAATTTTTACGGCACAAACCAGCACAAACTATTCTGCCGATGTTTTGTGTTGGTGGGGGGGGCAACTTCACGCAGGGTGTGTGTGTGTGTGTGTATGCTCTTCAAATATCCAGGTGTTACATGATCAAGTGTGTAGTGTACAGATAGAGGGCACAATTTAAGAAATAGGAACCAGTCAGAGAGAGGACATCGTAATAAGAACAGGAAGCACTGACCAAATAAGGAAATAGATTAAACCGGTACACGGCGTATGGGAGGCAGGAGATCGTGACAGTTATGTTGAATTATAACGTGTTGGATTATAGAAATAAATAAAGTGGTACTGATGTGTGTGTGTGTGTGTTTTAGGATGAGCTGGAGTGGGGCAAAGAGAACTGCATTCAGATCAAATGGTTACGACTCTCACTCACTCGCACACATCTATACACACACTTCTTGACACAGATCCCTAACTATCATTTCTTGTGTGTGTGTGTTACAGGTGGCTGAGTTGTTTGAGGATCTGAAGAATTGAGTGTCACAATTCAACATGCACATCAGCGAAACTTCCTCTCCCTCTGACTACACCAGCACGCACACACAGAAATTCATAGTGCAGGTAACACACACACACACACACACACACGAGTAGAACAGGTGTAGTTTAACAGCATATGTGTATAAAGAGGCTTTTTTCTTCAGGTCAAAATATATACAGCAGGGGTGCCCAATATGTCGATTGCGAAGGAAGTGCGGGTAGATCGCCATTAAAAAAAAAAGATGTTAGTTGACGTACAGGGCAGCCAGTCTGAGATCTCGTCTTTTCTCTCACCATGCGTGTGCGATCAAGCGCGCCAGTGCTAAAGGCTAGCGAGAGAAATCGCGGGGAGAGGACATTTTTCAGTCTTTTAAAGACTTCATTGACAAAACCCAGCTCCCAGTGTGCAAATTGATATCAGTCAATGGTTGAGCAGCACAAATGGATTCATTGCCAAGTGCAGGGAAGACGATGCTTTCCCTGACTTCCTTAACTACCACTGCATAATACACCAACAAGCCTTATGCGCAAGAATGCTAAACATGAAAGAGATCATGGATGTGGCAACAAAGATCGCCTGTTCTATACATGCTAGATCACTTCAAAGACAGCTGTTCCGAGCTGGAGAAAGCATCTGGAGAAGGCAGACTGCGACCAATCAGCTCCTGCTACACACTGACGTGAGATGGCTTAGTAGGGGTAAATTCCTGCAGAGATTTCGAGAGCTCTGTCCGGAGATAAGGGAGTTTCTTTTTGCTGTTAAACATGCAGAATACACCCAAGTCAATGATGATCAGTGGTTGCTGGACTTTTTTTAACCGAGCATTTTTAACCGATCTGACCAACTTAATTTGGAGCTGCAAGGAAAAGACAAAAATTAAAGGCAGTTAATGCCTTTAAACGGAAAATGCAACTTCTGTTCTCAGAGCTGCAGCGCCATGTTTTTGAGAACTTCCAAAACCTCGCGTCAGAGCTGGAGACGCAGCGGAAGGCTTGTGCGCAGTTTAACATTGCACGCTACACGGAGCAGATTGACAGCTGTCGGTCAGAGTTTGACAGACGCTTTCAAGACTTTGCTTTACTGGAGCCATTCTCCACATTCATGTGCTACCCGTTTAGGGACAATGTTGAGGTTGATTCATTCGCATCGAAAATTGCAACGCTGTTTCACCTGAACTCGTCTGAAGTGGAGGATGAGATTTTGAAACTACAGACTGACATTCAGCTGAAGTCCAGGGCTCATGGACAGTTCTGGAACTTACTCACAGGGGAAAAGTACCCAAACATGAGGAAATGTGCCACCTCCTTGACTGCATTATTTGGCTCTACTTATTTATGTGAGTCAGCCTTTTCCCACATGAAGATCTTTAAGTCCAAATACCGTTCCACAATGACTGATCATCATTTGGAGGCCTGCTTGAGGCTGGCTACCAGCAGCTACTGTCTGGACTATGCAACCCTGGCTGATTCTATTCAGTGCACGTCGTCAGAGTAAGGTAATGACCAAAAATGTACTGAATTGTAGCGTCCCATAAGGGTTCATTCAGTTATGCAAGGTACATGAACATATATTGTGTGTGTGTGTGTGTGTGTGTGTGTATATATATATATATATATATATATATATAAGTATACGCAGTGTATATATAGATAAATATGTTTCGCATTTTTAGTGTAGGTAGATCTCTTTGACTGGTCATGTTAAAAGTAGCTCGCAAGTCAAAAAAGTGTGGGCACCCCTGATATACAGTAAATATAAATATTAGTCATAATTCGCAGCCTTAGAAGCACAAGCATCCAAAGTAAAATTGCAAATGCAGAGTTTAAAATTGTCACCATGGCGACAAAGTCCAAGAAGTGTAACTTACTCCTGCAGAAAATAAATAATAATTATTATTACGTATCAGTGATGTTTCCGTTGTTCAGGTGGCGATTGCAGGCACGTTTTATCCGAGCTACTTCCTCCAGGGAACTGTGGACGAGGAGCTCGCCTCCAAGGAGCTCTATGGAGACGACCCCAGGACCACCGTAGTGGTATTCAGTCAGCTTCCATTTAACTAGGGGATTAATATTATTATTAATAATATTTCTCTCTCTCCCTCCCTCTCTCTCTCTCAGGTGTGTAATCTCCCTCCATTTGCATTCCTCTACTATAAACTGTTCCAGTCTCTCTTCAGACACTGTGGTTAAATCAAATCCATCTCCTTTGACAGCTCCAGGTGTGTGTGTGTGTGTTTTAATTGTGATTTTCTATAAATATGTATTGTGGGTCTGTGTGTATCAGGGCCTATGTAGAGTTCTACCGCTCGTCAATGAGAGGTTCTGGTGTTCTCCCAGAGGTCTCTCTGTCTCTCCTCCTCGCGCAGCAGAGACTTCCTCTCCATCTCAACGTTTAACCCGCTGGAGAGGTGGAGACTTGGGCAGGGGGCTAGTGTATCTCACACCTCAGATATACACGGTACACACACACACACACACACACACACACACACACACACACACACACACACTGCAGCGAGCATCATCAGATGAGTCATAGTTACATTTTAAGTGAGAGTAGTCATGTGACCACATCCCCTAGACAGTGTGATGCTTAGATGATGTTCTGTACATTAGTGCTGTTCTGTTACAGGTCTCTCTCTCTGTGTCTCTCTCACTCACTGTGTGTGTGTGTGTGTCTCTCTCTCAGGGTGAATGTGGATATTCAGAATCAGTCAGTGAGCCCTGTCGGGGTTCTGAGCAGCTCCATTGAGCTGGAGAATCTTCCGTCTAACCCTGTCTTTAACGTCAATATCACCGAGGTGTCTGTTCCGCCTCTTTCACTTTCAGTGCACAAATAAATAAAAAAAAAGCAGTGGCTCCTGTGTCTGTGTGTGTGTGTGTGTGTGTGTGTGCGCGCGCACTAACAGGATTTTAATGTGTGTGTGTCTGTCTCTGTGTGTGTGTGCACTACCAGGATTTGTGTGTGTGTGTGTGTGTGTGTAGGTCATCAAAGTGGGGCATTTCTGGGGTTTCCAGGCTCACGAGGCAAGTCTGGAGAAACAGAGGTGGCTGACAGTGGCCGTTAATACACGGGTGCTCCGCCCACTTCCTGTCTCACTTTATCCAAATCTTCTGTCTCGCCCCTTTCTCTGAAACTCACACCAAACCTGGGAACTACTACAGACCCAAAATACTGCATGTCATGGGGAGTAATGTGGAGCTAACATCTGTACACACACACACACACACACACACACACACACGTACACCTACTAAAGCGCCTCCGTGATGGAGCATGGAGTGGTTACAGGAAAACTGCACATTGAATGTACACGTGTGTGTGTGTGTACAAGTGGTGTTTGTGGAGTTTGGAAACACTTCCAAGGTGCCATGTAACACTCTGGAACTTCCTGCTGACCGGCAAGCTCTGCCCTTTCAGGTATTGTCTCCATGGCAACAATTTAGGCTGTAAACATTAAACACTTAATCTCCAACAACACGTAGTTAATCCAAAATAGTGTGTACCAGAAGTGTATATACTGAGTGGAGTGTGTTTGTGTTTGTTCAGGCTCAGGAGTTCAGCGTGGCGTGTTTGGCATCATCGGCACAGTCAGTCAAGAAGTCAGTGTTACAGAGTAAAAGTCTTTTAATTCATTCAGTACAACAATATCAAGAAACACAAACAAACATCACAAGCTCATCACACAACTTGGTGACGTCTTCCACGTCCTTCATCTGAAAACACACAGACGAAATAGAAATCACACGCTGCAAGGACACAGCCAGGTTCTCTTTTACACACACCTGAGAGGAGATAAACCAGCTGAACTTTCTAATCTTACATTAAACATCCAACAAGCAGCTTTCGGGTCACAGTGACTACGTTTACATGGACAGCAGTAATCTAATTATTGACCTTACTCTGAGTAAGATAATAATGTGATTAAGGTGTTTACATGCGTCGCTTTTAGAATATTCCTTTCATGTTCCCGTTTTACATGTTTTAGAACATAATTAGATTAACAGCCCGCGTCATTACGTCACTGCGCCACGACGTCCCTCCAGAATTTCACGAATCAACATGCAGCTCGTCTTCGTTATGGTACCGTATACAGTTTTGCATGTTTTTATTTAATTTTTTTATGAACGATTCAAGTGCAGTTAATTATTTGTCATGCTGTACGTGCTAATAGACGACTGCTTGAAGCCGTGGGCTGCGTCCCAAATCGCGTAGTTACTGTCTATATAGTAGCTGAGATACATGTATTTTTCCCCACTACAGGCCTGTAGTAGGAAAGTATGCGATTTGGGACACAGCCGAGCTCTCTTGTTCGCCATAAAACTGCCGTGTGTGATCGTGTCCTGTCGCAAAATGTGGTGAAAACTCTCACACGGCGTTCATAGTGTGATTAAGGTGTTTACATGTCACTACTACACGTCCATAATGCGACTAAAACAGGAGTACTCCACCTGTCTTAATTAGATTATTGCTTACTTCGATTATGACCTTAATTAGATTAAGGTAAAAAATTGCTGTTTACATGGTAGTTTCTTAATTAGAGTATGGTCTTAATCGGATCAAGAGTGGATTATTGTTGTCCATGTAAACGCAGCTAGCGAGAGATTAATGACAAGTTCCTGTAACGCTTCTTCTGCTTTAAACTCGAACCTGAGGGTTACGACGCCATCTCAAACTAAAACAACATCTGTTTACAAAGCTACAGTGCAGAAGAGTTACTCTGACCGGGGCAGGGGCTGGTAAGTTGTGAAAGCAGCTTGAAGTATTTCAGTGTAGTACATTCTGCTGAAGATTCACTTTGGCTCCCTCCGCTCTAATCTTGGCCAGCTGCTGGATCTGCTGGAGCATTCAGCGCAGCTAAGCGTGCTTGAGTTAGTTGTCTTACTGTTTGTGCTGCGCTGCACGTTAAACACAGTCAGTCAAACAGGTGCGTAATGAATGCGCAGAGAGAGACAGAGAATAAGAGTGAATAAGTTCAGACGTTACCCTAACAAAACAGTGGCGTTATTGAGGAGTTGCTTGATCGGGTCCTGCGCAGGTGGTTCTTGCGGAGGCGGTCATTGCGCACGGGATCTGGATCTGGATCGACGTCCGGACATGGTCCAGTTAATTTTTTTTTCCACAAAACTATAAGTGAACACAAAAGTATATCTATGAATATATATACACTAAAATAACAACAATGAATGCAAACTTGTCCCAATTTGTGAAGGTCAAACATAAGCACGCACCACACAGCGCTGACTGCCTCGTGCAGTGACGGTTAGCGCTTTTTCTTGGTAACAAAAACATTGTTTTCAAATGAAGAAGTGTCGATTAAATAGTTTTTTTTTTGCATAAAGAAGAGTTAAGCTCGTCTTGGGAATACATTAAGAAGATTGAATACAAATTTTGTGTGTCTTAAGACAAAAAAAAGGTTATGTGGAACCGTCATGCTAAGCATGGTGGGGGGCTAAATAAATAAATAAATATTTCCAAACTCAAAGCACTTTTAATTCTTTTTTTCATGTATAAAACTTGTTGAACAATTCGATTATTATAATTTAGATAAGGCTAATTATCTGACTAAAACCGGCTGGCATTTGCTCGTTACTTATTACAAACGATTTAACTAGCATTAGTTTAAAAACAAGAACACAATTCTAAACAGAACTATAAAAATAAATATCAAATTTTGCTTAAACATCCTTACTGTGACTGTATACTCCTGAGGAAAGCGCAGTTTGAAAAAACCTCCCTCGCGCTGTATCAACCCGCGCACACGTTTATTTTAAAATGTAAATTATATTTATTATTTCATATTATATGGACTGATATTTAAAAAACAAAAGTCAAATAAAAGTTCAATAAAAAAATTTTCAACATAAGACACGGTACTATTTTCAGTGGAAGAATACTAGTTCAGTTTGGGTAGTGAGATGAACATCGGCGCTACATTTTCCTCTTTGACAATTAGAAGATGGCATGAGTTTCAATTCAAAATGGCATCTGTCCTCCAGATGGCGCTCAAACACAGACAAATACAGTAACCTGCAGACGTTTAAAAGCTGATGGTTTCCTAAAACTCCCTTGTGGGGAGGAAAGACAGGTAATTACACCGTTTTTTACTTATTACGAATGTTATACGACTTAAAATTAGTAATTTTTCCTGGTTTAAAAGGCTGTATTCTACTGGAGAAAATCGAAATGGAGCAACGGAATTTTAAAATGATTGTCAACTCAACAACTTGTGTTCATAATTATGGTAAATAACACTTAAATTCCTTTTAAATAATGTGAAATAAAAGTGTGTGTGTGTGTGTTGAGCTATCCTGTTTGACATTAATCTTGGTTCGCTATTTCCTTAGAAAGCTATTAGCCTTTTTCCTAATATGGATCATTTGTGTGTTAGTCTACTTTTAATTAGGACTCTTTATTGTTTAAGATATTTAAAAATAAATATTTTATGCTGTTTATTTATCAATTAACCAACAGTATTTCTCATTGCTATTATTTTATTTCAGTTAACAGTGACCATGAGCAGAGAGATAACATTTAACTGTTTATGACCTCCTGATTTAAAGCTTAAACAAGAATAGATTGGTATCTGGACCAGTATCATCTGTAAAAATCCTGATCGGAGCATCCCTAATGAACACCATTAAACTAAAGCGCTTTGCATCTGACGGGTAAATGAACTCACCCAATCACATCCTATATGAGATTATTCAGATATCTACACAATACACACAGAGCGGTTCGAGAACTGACTCCAGCCCAGAACCATGACAGTGGAAATGTCTAATAGTGCAACTTTAAATATATTTAAGAGGAGCAGACTTCAAACACTGAACATTGAGGTTTATTGTATTTGTTTACGAGGTAAACAGGTTAACGGTTGTTTTGTGCATACAGTCTGTAAAATGAACTAAAATATTAGATTTAGTTTATCAGAAGGTAAATTAATGTGTCATGGCTCACACTATGTTCCTAAAGTCTGTCATAATTGACCAGCTCAAGTTTTCTCATGCCTACTTATATTTACTTATATTGTGGCACATTAATGTTACCATCTCTAAAAAAATAAATAAATAAAAAGAAAAAATGTTTAAAAAACAAAAAAAACCCTAAACTTCAACTGTGCTCCTAAATTTTTGTAATTAGGAGCACAAGTGCTCCTAAAAGAAATTGTCTTGCGTCTCTCCTCCTGTAAACACTGTTAAAGATTTGTAAATGATCAGGAATGTAGCACAACATGGAGGTGAAAGCAGCGGTCTGTTCATTTAAATGTGAAAGTGCAATAAAAATATGTTGTCCCTAAAATCAATGAATAATCGTGATCAATAATCGAGATCTCAATATTGATCAAAATAATCGTGATTATCATTTTGGCCATAATTGTGCAGCCTACCTGCATTATTAAATAAAAATCTTAAAAATTCATGTGACATGGACGTTAAAGTCATTTGCCTATGTCATGTTTCATGTAGGTTATTTTTGCAGGAATGATGCCGTTTGTCAAGTCATGTCGGATTTCCCATGTTAAATCATAGCACTTCTTCTCTGTCGGCACCACATACGTGTTTGGGACGTATTTTCTCAGAGGCTTTGGCTGTAAATAATTAAATTACACACACAAAACGTTTTTTATTTTTATTTTTATAAAATACATGCGATTAAAAAAAAATCCTTATATAGGATCCACCCCCCCCCCCCCCCCCAGCCCCGTATAATCTCAACGCAAAAGTTGATGATTTCCATCATGAGATCGTGTTTGTTCTTCACGAACAGTACAGTGTCTCTAAAGTACAGGGAAAATACGTTTTCTATTTAAGTAACTTAAAACAAGCCTATTTATTTATTTATTATTATTATTATTATTATTATTATTATTATTATTATTATTATTAATGAAAGGCAAAGCTGTTTTAAGAACATAATCCTGAAATCCACTAACAAGTGGGCAAAGTGGAGTGTACTCTGAATGTTTTTTTTGGGACAGAAATGTATGGTACAGTTATAGTAGACTACATACACACTAAGTACTAATACTTATGTTCAGTAGTATGTGAACAGTTTATGTAATTATAAACATATAAATGATAGTTTATTGACATTTTAAATGAGTTGGTGGACATTAGTATCCACTAGGTGGCAGCAGTGCAGCTGTTATATCGCCTCACTGAGCAGTCTAGTGCTGTCTGAAACCTCTCCCTAGATCTTTTCACATCATCAATAGGTGATGTGTGTATGCTATAAGGCTGGTCTGTTTCATCTCCTTTAACTAGAATGACTATTGTCTCATGGCCTGTAGGGGGGTTGTGTTTTATATCCTTACAATTACAGGGGTCTCTGGCTAAAAGGAGCACTTTTCAGCCCTCAAAATGTCATGGAAACAATCTTTCCAGCCTAAGTTAAAATAAAACTTCAGAGACAGAGGGTTTGTAGATGCCAAAAAATTATCAAACTTTATTGAAACAATAAAGTGATTCACTCTGCAGAAACTCTAAAATATTTGTTGATATCTGTTGAAATATCTGTTTGATATTTCAAACAGCATGGAAGGAGAGCCTACTGAAATATAGGAAATCTCTTGGCGATGCTAGAAAAATCTATTTCTCCGCCTTAATAGGAGACAACAAAAACAATTCTAGATTCCTTTTCAACACAGTAGCAAAATTAACTAGGAATAAAACCACTACAGAGAGAAACACTCAATCATTACATAACAGTGAAGATTTCATGAAATTTTTCATCGATAAGGTTGAAAATATTAGACGTGAAATACAGGCCATTAAATTAAAACCGGACAGTACTGTAACAAACCCATTACATGACAATGTAGCAATATCAGATCAATGTTTAGAGTATTTTGCTTCGCTTAGAGAGACCGAACTAGCTACATTAATCTCTTCAGCCAATTCATCAACTTGCATACTAGATCCCGTACCTACATGTTTGTTTAAACAGATTTGTCCAGGAGTAATTGAACCACTTCTAAATATAATCAATTCTTCCCTAAGCACTGGCTATGTACCTAAATCACTTAAATTAGCAGTTATTAAACCCTTGATTAAAAAACCTGATCTTGACCCGTCTCAATTGTCCAGCTATAGACCAATATCAAATCTCCCCTTCATCTCTAAGATTTTAGAAAAGGTTGTAGCAAAGCAGTTATGCTCGTACTTAGATAGGAATAACATTCATGAAATGTATCAGTCAGGGTTTAGACCTCATCATAGCACAGAGACAGCATTATTTAAAGTAGTAAATGACCTTCTACTGACCTACGATCAGGGTTGTGTCTCTCTGCTTGTGTTACTCAACCTTAGTGCAGCTTTTGATACTATAGATCACACTATTCTCCTTGATAGATTAGAAAATGTTGTTGGCATTAAGGGAACAGTCCTCTCCTGGCTCAGGTCTTATCTGACCGATCGTTATCAGTTCGTAGATGTAAATGGTGAATTCTCCATGCGTACTGAGGTTACTTTTGGAGTTCCACAGGGTTCTGTTTTAGGCCCACTGCTCTTTACTTTATATATGCTACCCCTAGGTCAAATTATTCGTAAACATGGAATTAGCTTCCACTGTTATGCTGATGATACACAGTTGTATGTTTCAGCGAAGCCAGAGGACAGACAGAAGCTTAGTAAAGCTGAGGATTGTGTAAAGGACATTAGACATTGGATGTTAACTAACTTCCTTCTACTTAATTCTGATAAAACAGAAATACTTTTATTAGGCCCACGTGTAGCTAGAAGTAATCTTTCTGATCACATGGTTACTCTGGATGGTCTTTCTGTTTCATCATGTGCAGCAGTTAAAGACCTTGGAGTGATTATTGACTCCAGCCTATCATTTGATGCTCATGTAGATAATATTACTAGGATAGCCTTCTTTCATCTCAGAAATATTTCTAAAATAAGAAACATATTGTCACTACATGATGCGGAAATACTAGTTCATGCATTCGTCACCTCTAGATTAGATTACTGTAATGCCTTACTGTCTGGATGTTCCAGTAGGAATATAAATAAGCTCCAGTTAGTCCAGAATGTAGCTGCTAGAGTCCTAACTAGAACTAGAAGGTACGACCATATCACACCGATATTATCAATACTGCATTGGCTCCCAGTAAAATCTCGCATTAACTATAAAATACTTTTATTAACCTATAAAGCACTAAATGGTCTCGCGCCACAATATCTAAGCGACCTTTTGGTTTTATATAATCCGCCACGCCTACTTAGATCAAAAGATGCAGGCTATTTGACGGTACCTCGAATAGTGAAGGCTACAGCAGGGGGAAGAGCTTTCTCTTATAGAGCCCCACAGTTATGGAACAGTCTTCCTATTAGTGTTCGGGACTCAGACACAGTCTCAGTGTTTAAGTCTAGGCTTAAAACATATTTGTTTACTCAAGCCTACCCTGACTAGATTCTGTTCTACTACTTCGCAGTCATAATTATCTTTTTTCTCCCTCTCTCTTTTCGCCGAGCCCCACACGAATTTATGGAGATACTAGAGATCCAGATCCTTTCTGCCTCTGGATGGAGCTCAAATCTTCTCTAATTCCAGACTGCTGGGACTACGGCTGCTCCTAAGGCCATACAGGCTTCATATAAATCCATAATGAACTTTTTCACACTATCTGTTGTTACCCAGATGAGGATGGGTTCCCTTCTGAGTCGGGTTCCTCTCAAGGTTTCTTCCTCTTAAAACATCTTAGGGAGTTTTTCCTTGCCACCGTCGCCACTCAGTGGCTTGCTCAGTTGGGATAAATTTGCACCTTTAATATCTGTATACCATGTTGATATTTCTGTAAAGCTGCTTTGAGACAATGTCTATTGTAAAAAGCGCTATACAAATAAAATTGAATTGAATTGAATTAAAATATACAAACACACACAAGCCCCTTTTATACCTTTCTTCACAGTGAACTCATCTTAGGTGGGATTTTACCTTTTCTCATTCAAAACAGACCAGTCTTCTTTGCACAATTAATTATTCATGTCTATATGATATCTTAGATTTGTGGAGCATGCGCAGTTAGTTGCTTTTTAGAAAGGTTTTTATAAGGACAATGTTTTTTTTTTTTTTAACCAAAAAAAAGTAAAATACTTTTACTGGTTTGTTATATGCACCGTTGGCTATAAAATCTGGAAAACAAGGTGTAAATTGATTATTAATCAGTGTCATATCCCCGCTGAGAGGGTCTTTAAACAGATTGTGAGTGAATTACAAAGACGAAAAAACAACAACAGAAGAACAAAAAATAAACACCCACGGACTTTATTGAGTTTTTGAAGAGATGTGAGGTGTAAATATGTGGTAAATTGATGTAAATGTAAATATGGCATAAATTAATGTGAATACATGTGTGTGATTTAACTATATCAAACTACTGTGACATAGAAATGTTAACAAGTCTATGTAGTGATTTGTGAAATCTCTCAAAGCTTTATTTGAAAACGCAAGGCCTGTTAATACTCTGTTCTAACAGAATCCACAGTACACTGTACGTAAGGCTTTGCAGCATCTGGATAATTGTACTGTCTGAGAGAGGGTGGGTCACCTCCGTGAACCTTCACTTCCATCACACTAGTATCAGCACAGCCACAATCCTGCTTTGAATGAACAAAAACACCTCTGATCTGATCCAATTGTTCTGATCATTCAGAATCTTCCAGCGATAACAAGGTCTGTAAGTCATAATCCTCTACCTTTTTGATCACATGTACAGCAGAAATCTCCACAAGCTAATCTTTACTCTGAGGATTACGCCAAATGCAATTGTTGCCATAGTCAAAGATATAGCCACGCTTAGTCATAATGTCTGAACCTAATATACCGCGACCATCACCACTTCTACTGCGCCAGGCTTTGTCTTTGAAATCATCTTTGCCAGTTTGGAACGGCATATTTTCTGTCTGGGATGCAAGAGAAATTGGGATGCAAGAGAAAGAGAAATCAACTAACCAATCATCGCATTGGCCTCCGACAGCGACATTTACGATTGGTCTACCGTGATTATCTCGTGACAGGGTGCTGCATGTGAAATGGAGGCCTGTGATCCCTATGCTGAAGAAGACATGGCTTTAAAGCTCTGTTTCTCCATGTGAGCACACAGTTCATTCTCCGTGCTCAGTCTGTTAACCGCAGCCTGTAACTGGTTAAGTTCAATGTTAGGAGCTGTTCTCCTAGAAAAAAACTTTGCATTCCCTAGAATTGTGTCCCTCGTTGCCACATGAATAGCACACTGGGGGGTTATCAGGGTTAGGAGGAGGTGGGCTCTCCTTTTTGTCTCCAGTAGCATGGCCCTCGTTTATCCGGGAAACCTTGCGACCTCCATTCGGATAGGGCTTTATAATACCTATTGCTGACACGGGATGAGATTTCTTTGAAATAGCATTAATGTTGTAAAACTGTGTCATTTTTGCAATAATGTCACTATACTTGGAGAGATGTGTCACATGCATTGCCACAGCAGAATGAGTGAGTGGGTCACACATGCTAAGTAGGACAGATTTGAAGCTGACATCATCCTGAGTAATATCAGGATTACCACTGAACGTTTTAAACGCCTCCAATAACCGTTCTGAAAAAGCCACTGGGTGCTCCCCTTTCCTCATGGTCATCTCACCTATTTTATCCCAGTCAACTGACATCATTCCTAAAACTTCAAGCAATCCCTGTTTCCTTTCTAATGTATTTGCAGTTCTGACCTTCACTTTCTCATATAAGGCAGAGTATCGGGCAGACACAGAGTCAGCACCACGCATGCGTCACCATCTGTAAACTTCTACACGTCTGAATATTGATCCAGGTTTTTCCAAAACTCTAAAGGATTCTGTTTGATGGGGTCAAATTTTCCAATATTCTTAATCACAGCTTCTAGTTTGTTTGGATTAAATCCTCTGACCATCGTGTGTCATTGGTCCCTCCCCTTCTTCACTATTATGCATGGTAGTAGTAGAGTGAACTGGTGCCATGGGAAATCTAACTGTGCAGTCAGAGTGTTGACTACTGCTAAATGGGAGAGAGAATCTCTCTCAACCCCCATCACCGACTTCCTGAAAACCTGAAACTCTGTTACAAAGCATGGCACCCACAGATCTCTCACTGGTGTTTTTCTCAACTGTACTATTTATCAGAAATTGACAAGCAGCCTGTGCTTCATCCAACTCACGGGACAGTGTTTCAACGGATGATCTAAGCATGCTATTGTTAGTTTTAAGACGTGCGATCTCCTTCTGCATTCTGATCTTTTCCTCTTTCCAGATCTTTTCACTAGCCTGGTACATTTTAGTAGAAATTAAGCTGTGACTGAGTCTAGAATGAAGCCTCCACTTCATCTAGCCTTCACTTAGTCACTTTATACGAGGCAAAAACCGCTTGAAGCGCATTTGCAACTTTTCCTTTTTTTATTTCTAGGCATTTTGGGATAATTTTCAAACCGGGAGATAGCCCACTCATACGGCTTATCAGCAACATTCTCTATCCCGTCATACATTCCCTGGGAGCCATGCTTGGTATTTAACGATCAGCTCTTCCATTCTCAAACTTTATTGAATTATGTACTGCAATTCAATAGCTATTCACCCCTGTTCAATGATTACACATTATCTAGCTACTTTAAGATATCTGTTAGTCTATTTATTCACAGCTCCAGTACATCTGATGTAAACAAACAAAACCTTGATCTCTCAGTGTTTCTTCGGGATAACAGCAGAGTCGTAAAAATTGTAAAAATACAAATAGATTGCATAATAATTATTAATAATTACTTACTAATTAATACATATATAAGTTCTTATGCTACTTGTGTACAGCGTTTGATGCCTTCTTTCATCTTTCCCAAAAGAAAAAGGCTTTTGATTTTTTTTCCACACGGAACAGCTCTTTTTCTAGACATGTGGGTGGCTCTTAAAAGAGCCGTTGTGTTCGCGTCGTTCGTTGTTAGAGCGTTTAACCGCCGAACCCGTACAGGGTGCGTCCCTGGCGTTTCAGGGCGTACACCACATCCATAGCGGTCACGGTCTTTCTCTTGGCATGCTCGGTGTAGGTAACGGCGTCGCGGATCACGTTCTCCAAAAACACCTTCAGCACACCGCGAGTCTCTTCATAGATCAGACCAGAAATACGCTTTACACCACCACGGCGAGCCAGACGGCGAATAGCCGGCTTGGTGATCCCCTGGATGTTATCGCGAAGCACCTTGCGGTGACGCTTAGCGCCTCCTTTGCCGAGTCCTTTACCACCCTTGCTTTTTTTTTTTTTTTTTAATGAGTTTTATTAAATTTATGCAAAATTTACAATCTTACACAAGTCATATTCAGAAAGAAAGGGAGAGAAAAAAAAGACTTACATAGTCAAAGTACAATTACACGCAAATATTGTCCCACACTGAAGAGTCTTTAAACCAAGATGTGCTGCTTTTTAGTCTTCTTAGCTCTTTTTGAATGTCCTTGAATACAACATCACTGGATATAAACGTTTGATTTATAGTCATTCTGGACCTTGTTTTCCAGAGTTTAGATTTAGTCAAACATATTATGAACCAAATGAAGTCATGCTTGGTCTTGCTACAATTTTCTTTAAAAATGCCATAGAAAATTGAGTTCATATTTATTTCTATATTGAGACCAATGATTTTTATTTTATCCCATGTTTCTTTAGCGCGATAACACTCTAACAGGAAATGTTCGAGTGTTTCCTCTTCATTACAGTTAGGCATCGGGCATTTACTGGTTTTTACAAAACAGCTCCATTTTACAACCGCTCTTACTGGGAGCCTTCTTACAGCGACTAACCAAGTTGTATCTCTCAGGTGTTCAGATAGGATTTTATTCTGTAAATTTTGGAGACATTCTTTGTTTTGGTCTTCCTCCAAATTTCTGAAAGCCACAGGGTTACTATAAACTCCATCAACAATTAAAAGATATATTTCTTTGCTCGAGTCTTCCACCCAATCGATGTTTAGATCTTTAAATTTGTTAGTGAAGTCGGAAAACATCAGTTTATAATACGGAATTCCTTTCCTCGATGGACCTTTTTTAGATTTCCAGTTGGAGATGTTCCCTATCCATTCAGTTTGCCTGGCAATACCACTCGCGATGATTTTGCACACTGCTATTTTAGTTTTTAGGGATATATCGACAGCCCCAAGGCCTCCCAGTTCCCTTCTCTTAAAAAGGAGCTCACGTTTTGTAACCTCACGAGTCGTATCCCATATGAAATTACAACATATTTTATGAAGTCTTTTTATCCAAACTTCTGTCGGAGGTAAGATGCATGATAAAAACAGTATTTTTGATAATAGAAAAGTTTTTATAATATTTATTCTAGTTTTATAACTTAGATTATATGATTACCTTACATGATTTCCATTTATCAATTTCATCTTGTATTATTTCTTCTTTTTTTGACCAGTTATGGTCGACACAGCCATTATTATCTATATATATACCTAAAACCTTTAATTGCTGAACTTCTGGGACATCTATGGGAAATTTGTTTTTTTCATTTCCAATCCAGACACATTCCGTTTTAGCTTTATTTAGGGAGGCTCCAGAGACTTGCTCATACTCGCTAAAATATTCAAAGATGATGTCTAGTTCTTGTTTAGATTTCACAAATACAGTTATGTCATCAGCATAAGCAGAGATCACGACTCTGTTCTTTCCTATTTGAAGACCCTTAAGTCTATGATCATCTTGGATTTTTTGTACAAGTGGGTTTATAGATAAAATATATAGGGCTGCACTCAGAGGGCACCCTTGCTTTACACCCCGCATAACTTCAAATGGTTCAGTCAAAGAACCGTTAACATTTACTTCAACCGTCGATTTGACATAAAGGCATTTAATCATGTTTATGAAATTTTCAGGGAATTGATACAGTTTTAAAATCTCCCACAAATAGTCTCTTGAGATATAGTCAAATGCTTTTCTTTGGTCCAAAGCCACAATGTAAAAACTGTCACCATTTTTATCAAAAACTAGTTCTCTTAATGTGTTCAAGTTGTCCCACATAAATCTTCCCTTTATTGCACATGTTTGTTGTTTAGCTATTATTACGTCCAAATAGTCACTCATCCTGTTCATAATGGTCTTTGCAAAAATCTTATAATCGACATTCATTAGGGTGAGATGTCTCCAGTTGTTGATATCACACATTTCACCCTTTTTATACAACAAGGATAAAACGCCTTCATAGAACGAGTCATGCATGTAACCTCTAGCGATCCCATCATTGAAGGCTTGCGTTAATAATTTAGCCAAATCTATGGCGCATGCATGATAAAAATCAGACGGGAGACCATCTTTCCCTGGAGACTTTTTAAAATTTAATTGTTTAATGGCATCAACAACCTCAGCCTCTTTTATTTCCTCACCTAAGCTCTTGGAAGGCGGGTCAACACTATTTTTTACATTCAAAAAGGTTTTTAGAAGTTTATTATCTATTTCAATTGAGTTGTACATGTTTGAACAAAGGATCCGAACAGCATCTCTGACATCTTTAGGATTTTTCGCTATAGTTCCATTATCTATTTTAATGGCTTCGATATATTGGGCTTCTTTCCTTTTATTAAATAGTGAAATTGCTTTTGTTTGATTTAGAAGTTCATCGGAAATTATTCCTGCTCGGACTTGAATGTTCAGTAAAAACTCATTATTTAAAGTTTCTATCTCTTTTTTCAAATCCTTTAAGTTGTTTTCCTCAATTTCATCTCTTGTATTTTTTAGTTTTAGGTTTATATATTGTGTCATAATTATATTGTACTTCTCATTTTTTTCTTTATTAAAACATAGACATTTGTATTTAAGAAATTTTTTAATCTGGATCTTAAAAACTTCCCACAAATCACAATAATTGGTAGTGAGGATATCTAAAGTTTTAATCCTATTAATTTCTTCTTTTAATTGTATAATCAATAAAGGACTTTTCAAAATTTGTGTGTTTAATTTCCAATAGTTTCTTCTTTCTTCATTTTTAAATCTAATGCCACATATAACTGTCAAGTGGTCCGACTCAACCAAGAGTTTTGTTGTATAAAATTTTGCCTCAAAATTATTATTAATATATATCCTGTCAATTCTAGTTTTACATGTTTTATCAAACCTTGTGAAGTCCACTTTCTCTGGATATAATGTCCTAAATATGTCGGTGAAATGCTGTTCATTCATTATAGATTTAAGGACACCACCTTCTCTCCTAATTTTACATATTTTGGAAGAAATTTTATCATTATCATCTGTGATTGTATTAAAATCACCGCATACAATGGTATAGAACCCGACACACAGGAGCATTTTAAGCTTTTTAAAAAGCCGGATTTTACCAACAGTATCCTGTGCTGTGTATACATTTATTACTCTAATTTTTTTTGTGCAATAAAACACATCTATAAACATTAATCGACCAGGAATTATTTCACGGCTCTTAATTATTTTAAATTTATTGTTATAAAATAAGGTCGCAATACCATCAGCTTTACTTTCACCTATTGAAAAGATTGAAGGACCTTTGATCCATAAACTTTGGGCGTTCTGTACGTCTGCAAAACTGCTTAATCTGGTCTCTTGTATACATAAAATATCAACATGTTCTCCACTCAATATATTTAACTTTTTCACTTGATTAATTTTTGCCTGAATCCCTCTAACATTACATGTGGCAACAGTTAAATTTGAAAAAAACATAAAAATTAAGATAAGGATCTTCTCCGATAGATATTATTGTATGTCCATTAGTCCACATTTTCTCAACATTATCCACATCATTTAACCTTAATTCCTGCAGACATATATCACATTTCTTTTTAAGTAATATAGGAATTGAAGTTAAAATCAAAGACATTGTGTCAAAAAAAAAAAAAAAAAAAAGGGAAGAAAAGTAGGCAATATACATCATTCCTTAACCTTTTTTGCATTGTCAACATTTCCAGGAGAATTCCTCTTTCGCCTTTGGCGTTTATATGGATAGTCTAAAGTGTTTTTACCTTTCGCCAGCGTGGGAGTGTCCGCAGTGTCACCTGTGTTGTCGGCGATTGTCTGGGTTGTTCCACTTTCACCAGCTGGATGCGATGACTCCTCTCGGCCCTGTAGACTTCCTGCAGGTGTAGAAATGATCTGGGTCGCTCCGGTCTCTCCCTCTGAGCACGTAGGCTCCTCTGGGGCTTGTAGACCTCCTTCAGGGGTTGAGCCGATCCGAGTCTCGCCGACTTCTACAGCTGATAGCGCAGGAAACTCCGATGCTTGCCGTTTCTCCACAGACGAAAGACTGGGCGGAGATGCTCCGCTGCTTCCAGCAGGTACTTCCGGTGTCTTCCGTCTCCCTTCCGGGGTCAGAGATTCGGCGCTGCTCTCAGAGTCCTCGCTGTCTTCGCTGTCGCTGGTATCGGTGCTGCTTGAGTCACTCCCAGATGTCGAGTCGTCCTCACTTGTGTGTAGTTTATTTTCTTCCCAGTTGTTATTCGCTTTATCGTTTGTTTTGGTTTCTGTGTTATGTGTGCTTTGTGTTACATTCTGGTCAATGTCTTTTTGATTTTTCGGCATTCTTAGTTTATAGCTGTAAGAATTTGGGCATTGAAAATATATATGCCCGGTTTCATTACATAAATTACATACTTGTGTATTTCTACAACTCTTTCCTTTGTGGCCAAAGCTTCCGCATTTCCAGCACTTTGTTTTCTCACAGTCCTTTGCCTGATGGTCGGAATCGTTACATATAAAACATCACTTTGTTTGGCCGGGATATGTAATCGTTCCATTGTATGGTCCCATGGAAATGGAATTTGGTATCTGGAATATACTTCCGTCGGGGTTTTTCTTAAGTTTTATTTTATATCTCCTGACTCCATACCATATCCCGAACTGGTCCAGCGGCTTGTCAACAGGGTTCAGTATCTCACCAAACCTTAAGAGGTATTGTTCTACATCCGAGTCAGCAATTCTCCCAGTCCAAAACTTTACTACAATGCTCTTTATGTCTTGGGGAGCTGATGTAGTCATCTCCCAGTTTTTCCAGAATTCACTTCCTGTATTATTATTAAAAATTTGAGAAAATGTTTGAAGTGCCTGTTCTTTGGTAAAACATATTTCATACTCTTTTCTGTTAGGCATTGCAATAAAAGAGTATACATCTGTAGTCGATATCCATTGACTACTTAAAAGGTTTACTCCGACTTCAGACCTGTCTGGCGCTTCTCCTTCTCCACTGTAACGTAGTCTGACCCAGTGCCTCCCCGCCGACGGCGAGGAGGCCACACGGGGTGACATACTGAACCCCGGGTGGCGATAATTATCACCTCGTTAAAGGTGTTTTTGTTGTTGATGTTGTTGTCGTTAAAGTCTTTAGTTTCAAATTACTAACGAGGATACCACTTGCAAAAAGAGAGTATTAATTACCGCCCTTGCCTCTGCCAGACATGATGCTGCTCTCGTAGTCAAGCTGCTCAATAGAATTTCTCGCGCAGCGCCCACCTATTTATCCACACTCGACAGGACCTAGTTGAGAACAGGCGAGGAGGCGGGCCTAACGCCAACGGTCACACAGTAGTTCTCTTTTTCGAAAACAAACACTAGGCACTGCTTTTCACCTGATAACGTCTTCTTCCCCATTCTCTCTCTCTCTCTCTAAAAACACACACAGATACAAAACATTATTAGTATTTTCAGTACTAATGTTTTGGTTCAAATTAGTTGTAGTAGTAGTAGTAGTACAACACAATAGTCAGGAACTTTGGGTAAAACATGCATAGTAAAGCATACAGCCAAAACACTCATCAGCGTAAGGAGGTTAGAAAAAGCTGTCTGTGTTTGTACAACATTGACATTACTGTTTCAAACACAAGACGTTCCTTTTGAGCACGTCCTTGGACTCGAGGCCCGTATATACTACAGTCCTACGTCCACTGCAACTACAGGTCGCACATAGCAGCACAAGCCTTTATTAGTAGGCCCAGCATTCAGCGGATCAGCACCAATGTCTGTGTTCACTTTGAAGCAGCCCACATTCTACCACACAAGTACTTCACTAACTTACAAGCACCACAGAAAGGAATGCAAACACAACTCTCAGGCCTTGCTTTATCAGCTCTCGCAAATGCACGATATAATGGACTCTTGAAGGTCGAAATTAGCTACATTGTCTCAAACCCTCATCTCATTCTTAAAAAGTGTCACTCACAAGGAAAGCATATGCACTTCGACAGTTGTGCAAGAGAAACTAACATAACAAACATCACACACAAGTAGGAATACAAAGTCAGCCTTCACACTGTCTAATCACTGGCCTTCTCTTTTCCCATATGCACTGTGTTTGAACCTAAATGTCATGCATCAACCAAAACTGCACCTCCAGAATGACAGCTGAGTTTAAGATTGGCAAAATATGTCGCAGCAGTTGCATTCGTCAAATAAACTATGAGCAATTAAGTAGTGCCAATGAGATAGTTACAGCAATGTGTAATGTCCAATAAGCTCAAAAAGAGTCGGACACTTTATTCTACTTGGCCAATCAAACACAATTATGAACTGGGATTCTGATAGTTGTGCGCCTTTAACTCACTGTGTAGGAAAATGAGGTCAGCTATATAGACAACACCTTTCATTACGTATTTAATTACTTCGATTGAGGTCATTACTAGAATCAGTAGTAGTAGTACAATACCTACAACCTACCTTCTGTTTTAGGCGGCGTCGTGTGTTGTGCCGGATGGAACATGACTGCCCTCGAGTGGCCAAACTCGGGAACGGCAATTTCCCAAAAATTGCAGTATTCTGTTATTAAGCTTTTATTGGCGGTGTTCAGAAGTCTATATTTGTAGTAGTTAGAAAACAGTGGGGTAAGAAGTAGTAGATGCTATGAAAACACACACACACACTCTCACTCACTCACTCTCACTCTCTCTCTCTCTCTCTATCACATCTCTCACCCCATACCCCTCTCACTCCCATACACTGGGGCAGTGGTGGCTTAGCGGTTAATGCTCTTGCTTACTGATCAGTAGGTTGGGGGTTCAATCCCCAGCACTGTCAAGCTGCCCATTGAGCAAGGTCCTTATCTCTCTCTGCTCCTGGGGTGCCATATCATGACCCTGCACTCTGACCCCAGCCTCCTGACATGTGGGAGTATGTGAAGAAAACAATTTCACTGTACTCTACTGTATATGTGACCAATAAAGACTCATTATATAGACTTATACATGACTTTTTTTTATTCTAAAAAAGCTGCTAAACTAATAATTGTGTGCAGATGTAAAAAAAAAAAAAGCTAAACACATTCTCTATTTGTGTGTGTGGTTTTTTTTGTACTGTATGTGTATTTCATCAGTGTTGCTATGAGCTTATTTCTCGTAGTAGCAATCTTCTTATAGCCTAGGCCATCTTTATGTAGAGCAACAATTCTTTTTTCAGATCCTCAGAGAGTTCTTTGCCATGAGGTGCCATGTTGAACTTCCAGTGACCAGTATGAGGGAGTGTGAGAGCAATGACACCAAATTTAACACACCTGCACCCCATTCACACCTGAGACCTTGTAACACTAACAAGTCACATGATACCGGGGAGGGAAAATGGCTAATTGGGCCCAATTTGGACATTTTCACTTAGGGGTGTAATCACTTTTGTTGCCAGTGGTTTAGACATTAATGGCTGTGTGTCGAGTTATTTTGAGGGGACAGCAAATTTACACTGTTACACAAGCTGTACACTCACTACTTTACATTGTAGCAAAGTGTCATTTCTTTAGTGTTGTCACATGAAAAGATATAATCAAATATTTACAAAAATGTGAGGGGTGTACTCACTTTTGTGAGATACTGTAGAAGGGGAAAATAAGAGAAAGAAAGTGAAAAAAACCTCAGTCTCCCACGCACGCTCTCACCAACATGCTTCACTCACTCCACTGTACTCACGCATGCGCGCACACACACACACACACACACACACAGAGAGAGAGAGAGAGAGAGAGAGAGAGAGAGAGAGAGAGAGAGAGAGAGAGAGAGAGAGAAATGAGGGGAACTGTATTTAGTTTTACATATTAAGTTAAATCCAAAGTTAATAATGTTTAATAAATCTGTCACCACCCTGAAGTTGATTATTTTCATACCAGAGTGTGCAGAAGAATTTCTTATTTTATTAAAGAATGACACATCATACTTTTTCTCAGTTTATAGTCATGTTTAATGTTACAGAACACCTGTGAGACAAGTTAGTTCCTGTTATCCCTTACATTATAGCAGCTATAGACAGTCATTCATGCACCACCCTCTATTTTTTCTCTCCCCCAAAGTTAATAAGAAAAATGCAGCCCTCCATTCTAAAGAATTTCCCATGAAAGGAAAATAAAATGAAATAAAAACCTTCCTAATTAAACCCTTCTGTGCTTCATACTGTGTCACTATTCATCCATCCATCCATCTTCAACCGCTTACTCCTTTTCAGGGTCACGGGGAACCTGGAGCCTATCCCAGGGAGCATCGGGCACAAGGTGGGGTACACCCTGGACAGGGTGCCAGGCCATCGCAGGGCACTGTATCACTATTCCTTCTAAGAAATAGACGGATTCCCCATTGTCTGGAGGGAAGATGAGAAAATTTATTATGTAGTTAAGTTACTATGTAGTTACTGTATAGCACACACACACACACACACACAGAGAGAGAGAGAGAGAGAGAGAGAGAGAGACATACTGCAGTATTCTAATATCCATCCATGTCCTTGTATAAGTTTTAATTATAGGACTAACGTGTTACAGTGAGAGCATTCATTTAAACCTGCAATTTGGCATGTAGCCAGAACTACTTTCAGTAAGTAGTCATTCATTTCTTGTCAATTCATGTCAGAATTACACAATTTATACAATTAAAAATGTCCTTGCCAATCAGATAAAGATCTGCAGTAATATATTTTACGTAGATTTTCTGTAATAAGTTTGTTTAAATGTTGCTGAGTTATACTTCAGTAAAATAAAGTGTACAATACTAAATGAGCAATACTACAGTAAACTTATGAGTGACTATTTAAGCATTAATTAATGCCATTTAAAATATTTCACAATATATTTATTAAGTCTTAAAGTGCTTTATAATTATGTATATTACATAAAGAACAGTTTTACTGGAATGTTGTAATGCCTTATTAGAGTTGTAAATATATACAAATATTTGTTACCAAATTGCAAAGCCTTGTATTCAGCAAGCTTTTTAAAATGTTAATAAAATTCTATAAATAAACTCTTACTCATTTAGGCTGATATTTTTATATACATTATTTTTTTTATATTTCACCTGGGGTTGTTGTTGACCAAGGAGTTGCTAATGTGAATCTCAGCACCATTTATCCGTTCTGAACAGCAGTCGCCTCTGTTAGTGACGATTACACTGCTAATATCATACACCGCCAACAATCCACCCTCCACCATGGGTTATACTGAGGATTTGTAGCAGTACATGAGTTGAAATTCATGTTAGATGCTTTGTTGTCATCAATAGCAAAGTAAGCAGGATAATTGTTAGTGTAAAGAAGATTGTATTGCTATTCCTCCTAAGGCCACATCGACTGGAGGGGAGAAGAGAACATATTTATTCATTCATTTATCTTACACAAAATTTTATTTTCATTAATAGTTTGTTTACATACACACAGACACACACACACATGCACACGCACGCACACACACACACACACACACACACACACACACACACACACACACAGTCGGGGCCAAAAGTCTGAGAGCACTAGTGGAAAATGTTTCTATTTTACTTTTTTTTTAATTCATTTAATTTTAGAATTTTCATTCGAAATTGTATTATTGACTACAACTTCAGTAAAAAAAAAAAAAGTAGAATCTTTAAAATATTTACAAGAGATTCAGAGTTTCTTAATGTTTACAGTTGCAGAATTTTAAAAATTAAATATCCAAAATATTAAACATTTACTTTCTTTGTTTTAAATATTAAAAAATTCTAAAACCTATTTATTTCAAAATGTAAAAGAGAAAAAAAATCCAGATTTTCAGTGTGGTCTCAGACATGTGTGTGTGTGTGTGTGTGTGTGTGTGTGTGTGTGTGTATTTCTGTATTCTACTATACTGTATTCTTACCTTGCTGATGGGTCAGAATCGACTGCAATGAGAAAATGCATATCCCTGCGCAAAAAATATATACATTATAGGAACATTTGATAGGTTGTGTTTTTAATCTATAAAAGGTATTGTCTTTTTAAATTATGACAATTTACAAGTGATATTAAATCAATCATAGTGTACTGTAAAACGAGATTTTTTAAAATACTTGAAATCAGAGTTTCAAGTAACAGAAAAAGCATGGGCCTCTGTGAATTCTCCATTTTCTGCTTAACTAGAAAGATACCAACTTTAGACAATTTATAAGAGCACTCAAGGATTAAAAAGAAAATAGCCAATTGAGGAAGCAATGTACCATTCACCACTTAATAATCAGACTTTAACTGTGCACATCAAATTATATGAAGTGCATCATATAACAAATATATCATTCATTGTGCCAAAATAAAGGCACAGTTTAGAGAGGTTTCTTACCTTCTTCGACATAGATCAGAAAGCCATCTCTTTGACCCTTTAAACTCTGAGCTGTCCACTTGGTGTATCACTAAATGATTATTTATTTTATTTAAAAGGCAAATGTTCTTCAAATGCAAATAAGTTTGACTCAAACTACAGTCCTCAGCAAAGTTTAAAAAAACATGAAGCAAAAACCTTCCATTTACATTTTATACATGCATAAATATATACATATATAATATAGGTATAGGTTTTATCCAACGAGATAATTGATTATTATAATTTATGAATCAATCAATGTCTGATTCATAAAAACTGTTGTACAAATGTGTGACGCAAAAGCAAAAATGTCAGGCTAAAACTGATGTGATGGATCATCCAGCATTCCCTTTAGTCATCTGATGATGCATTTATTATAGATTCTCCTTCAAACATTGTTTAATTGACTTTCAGAGTTAAGAGGTTTTCATTTTTGGCAGTGAGACACAGAATCATTAATGTGATCAAACATTAATAACTTCTCCATTTGAACTGTTAAAATGTGCAGATTCATTGTATTTTAATATGAAACTGTTCTCAAAAAATAATATTAGACACCAGGATAATATTAATTAATAATAGCACCTAATATTCATTAGCATTGAATTTATTAAAACACTGTGCTATTCTATCACACACCTTTGAATCATGTTAATTTAAATACTATAGTTATAGTACCTGTCAGTGCCAACATCCCCACAAGATTTCATAATGTAATGGGTTTACATTAATACTACATGAATTGATCATGCTCACTTTATATAATTCAATCTTGTAATTAGAAACTTGTGTAAATTAAGTTTAGCATAAGCAGTGAAATCATGTTTTGATGAGAAATTTAATATTTCTTTGTAAACTATAAATCATATTTTTTCTCAAATCTAGTCTACCGCATGTTCCATGTTTTGTTGAAACATTGTAATTGTAAAGCGATATTGGTTATGAGTAAGGAGCTATATAAATTACACATATTATTATTATTATTAATATTATTATTATTATTAATAATAATAATAATAATAATAATAATAATAATAATAATGTATTTATTTATTTATTATATATTTTAACTGTTGAAGCATATGTAATTAAATGGTGATTTCAATGGTGGTAACACTGTATACAGTGCCTTGAATCCAGTTTCAGGTGTTTTGGAGATCTTAATGATCTGTTTTAGGAAAAATAGTATTTTGAATACATTTTGCATTAGGCTACTCAAAGCAGCTGGAGTGCTGATCTTATTTGCTTTTGCAGGATGTGTTTGAAAAAGAACTTAACTAATTCATGTGGCAGCTGCGCAATGCATAAAATCATGCAGATACAGGTAAGTATTTCAGTAAGCTTCAGTTAATATTCACACCAAACATCAGAATCTCAGTGATCTCAGTGATGATGGTATGAATGTTGGTGCCAGACGAGCTGGTTTGAGAATTTTAGAGGCTGATCTGGGATTTTCACAGACAGCGATCTCTTAAGTTTACACAGAATGGTGGAGAAAAACAAACACCTTGTTGATGAGAGAGGACAGAGGAGAATGGACAGACTGGTTCGAGCTGACAGAAAGGCTATGGTAATGATAATTCTTTACAAGTGTGGGGAGCAGAAAACCCTCTTGCAACATACAATACGTCTAACCAAATGAGGTGGATAAGCTACAACCATATTAGGTTCCACTCCTGTCTGTGAGCCAAGAACAGGAACCTGAGGCTAGAGTGGGCGTGGACTCACTGGAACTGGACAGTTGAAGCATGGAAAAACATTGCCTGATTTGATGAATCTTGATTTCTGTTGTGACATGTAGATGATAGGGTCAGACATTGGCATCAGCAGCATGAACCTGCCTTGTGTCAACAGTCCAGACTGCTGCTGGTGGTATAACGGTGTGTAGAATGTTTTCTTTCTATTATGTGATCCTATCTGAACCTTTGCTTTCAGCATATGGTGTGAACCCCTTGGTCAGAAATAACCGAAACTAAACATTGTCCCTGTTTTTACTGTTGATCAGTCCTGCACATCGGCTTGAACGAATTTTAGCTCGTTTCTCAGTACAGAACAGCTTCAGCTCTGGAATGCTGGTGATTTTCCTGACATGAACTGCTTGTTTGCGGTCCTTCCACAACATTTCTATTGGATTAAGGTCAGGACATTGACTTGGCAAATTCTGAAACATGAATTTTATTCTCTTTTAACCATACTTTGGTGGACCCTTATGTGCTTTTTGTGCTTAGGGTTGTTGGCCTGCTGCATGACCCACTTTCTCTTGAGATTCAGTTCACAGACAGATGTCCTGAAACTTCCTTTAGAATTCACTGTTATAATTCAGAATTCATTGTTCCATCAATTATTGAAAGGTTCTTATAAGTAAGGTTCTTATGCTGGAATGTAGTGTTTGCTTTCTCCAAACATAACACTTCTTATTTAAACCAAAAGGTTATATTTTTTCACACACAACATTTTTCCAAAAGACTTTTCCACATAATCATTAGCAAACTGCAGATGGGCTGTAATGTTCTTTTTGGAGAGCAGTGGCTTTCTCCTTGTAACACTGTAATTCACTCCATTGTTGTTCAGTGTTCTCCTGATGGTGAACTCATGAACATTAACATTAGCCAATGTGAGAGAGGCCTTTGTTTGCTTAGAAGTTACCCTGGGTTCCTCAGGGACTTTTACATGTCTCACTTTTGAAATGATTTTGGTTGGTCAAATGTTAACCCCACCCCCACTCCCATCCATTTAATAGTTATATAGCTGAAATGAAGCTATCTGGCAGCCCGACATTCAGGTCTCGCCCTCGGCACTTACTGTAGAACAGCGGTGCTATAGAGGCGCAGACCACATGCCAATTCTCTCTCTCTCTCTCTCTCAACGTTCCCTAGTTTATAACTTATAACCTTGGTACCCAAAGGTTCCCCCTTTTTAATGTAATTTAGTTCCTTTTAATTTTGTGCCAGATCAACAAAAAATCCTCCAGTATGTTTATCCATGAAAAGAAAATGAAACAGAACACACACACGCTGCTTGTATAATAGAAAACAGTTGACCTGTATTAAATGACTCAATGTTTTTAAGTCTGTTTTTACATCTGTTACGCTTCCGCCGGTGGATGGCGCTGCGGCGTCGAAGCGCAAAGACTGCTGCAGAGCGCGCGTGCACGAGACTCTGACATATGGACACGCGCGGCTCGTTTGTTTTGATTTACTTCCTGTCCAGGTATTGGCTTATGTTCGAGGGTGTGTCTTTATTTCTCCAGGTGTCTATGCTTTAGTTTAATTATGTTGGTTATTTAAACCCCTCGTGTGGCTGCGCACTTCGCGCAGTATTATAGTTTGTAACGTTAGTAGTGTTTAAGGAGTATAGCGTTAGCGCTGTGTTAGAATGCGTGTAGCATGCTAGCGGTCTCAGTTCCATGTTCTGTTTTCGAGTAATGCCTAGACTGTAGTTCCATGGTTGATCCAGCTAGTGCTGTTCAGCATAGACTGCGTTTCTTGTGTTCTGTTAGTTTGTTTATCAATAAAGACGGCGCTCCTGCGCTTACTTCCTGCTAACTGTCCTGTGTCGTTACATCATCACATTCCTGTCCAGTGAAGTGATTATTTGACAATAATAATAATCATCATCATTACTATTATTATTGCAACATAGTACATGCGGTCATACACATTAGGGTTAGTGTGCTACATGGGATACACAGTGTTCATTACAAAAGCCATTAATGTACTTTTTGAGTTCTAAATGAAAAGTTCAATTCATATCTTGCAGGAACTTTATTTATCTAATTCTAAAGCATCATTGTTATATTTTTTTCTGTCACAGTGTGATGGCAATATTTTGATGGGTGTGGAAGGCCTCACGGACATTTTGTATTAGTAGTGTAAAACATATGCATTGGCTTACATATTGGTAGACATGCAAATTTAAAAAATATACATGTAGGAAACACTTAAGAGACATCTATATGTAACAAGAAAATGAAGGAATGGGATAGGCTGACTTAAACATCTAGTTATCTAGTTGGTGGCTGTGGCTCAGGTGGTAGAGCAGGTTGTCTAATTGTAGGGTTGGTGGTTCGATTCTTGGCCCACATGACTCGAAGTGTCCTTGGGCAAGACACTGAACCCCAAGTTGCTCCTGATGTCAGGTTAGCACCTTGCATGGTAGCTCTGCTACCATTGGTGTGAGAATGGGTGAATAGTTACGTCAATATTTGTGTAGGAAAGTTCCTCATATTCAGAGTTGGGCTAGGCAGGTGCTCAAGTTGCTATGATTTAGTAAAGCAGCATGTCAGTTACATTTATGTTTTTAAATAAGAAGTCATTCACAGTGCATATACACTATAAAGAAAACACAGTCACCCACTATTTATTTAATAGCGCATTGTGCTATTCTGTGTGTCGCATTTTTATTAAATTAAAGAGACCAGAGTGGGGCGCACGGTGGCTTAGTGCTAAGCACGTTCGCCTCCCACCTCCAGGGTTGGGGGTTTGATTCCCACCACAACCCTGTGTGTGCGTAGTTTGCGTGTTCTCCCTGTGCTGCTCCCTCTGTCCAAGGACATGCATGGTAGGCTGATTGGTATGTCCAAAGTGTCTGTAGTGTATGAATGGGTGTGTGAATGTGTATGTGAGTGTGCTTTGCGATGGACTGGTACCCTGTCCAGGGTGTACCCTGTCCTGTGTCCTATGATCTCTGGGATAGGCTCAAGGTTCTCTGTGACCCTGTATGATAGGAGATATAGAAAATGGAAGGGTGGGTGGATGGAAACCAGAGCGAAATTTCATTATCCTGAGTATCCAGTTACACAAATGGATATGTTGGAATGGTGAGTTTAGATTTGGCTAAATAAATCATACAATCTAGAAACAAGCAAGTGGGATATAATCAGTGGTTGATTTTAGACACAATCATTCCTGATATTATTAATAATACTGCTGTTGGTTTGAGTTGAGCACTGACAATCAAAATAAAAGAAGAAGAATCCAGTATTTAGTGGTTTGTTGTTTTTTTAAAAGTGGAGTGATAAGAAGAAATCCTCAGAGACTGCTACAGTGTCCTCTCAGGAATCCATGGCTAATCATAGGCTGAAGTGTTTCAGAGACATTCTGGACACTCTGTGTAATCAGAATTTCTTTATTGAGTCTTAGTTACAGATTATTGAATATGTTGCATGTTAAATAAGATTCTGATACTAACAATGGGAAATGTTGATTTAAGAGAATGGAATGCTCTGAACCTTGATGAGCCATAATAATAATAAAAAAAGTTCACATATTAAACAAATTAGAAAATCCCATAATTGTCTCACATAAATAAATAAATTTAAAGCCCATTAATATTTGGTAATGTGCTGTACTGAGAATCATCATTCAAATTCTCAAGCAGGTAAGTGTTTAAGGGAAGGAACAAAGTTTAAAGTGAACACATTTATGCCAGGGAGTAAAACCTCATTCTTACATGATCTCAGCACTTTCTGTGTTTTAAACATGCTTCCAACCATACAAAAATTCATCATGACTGATGACTGATTGGCTTGGAGGTGACAAGGATTCTGAGTATTGTTCAATAAAGCTGATGATATATCTGCAGTGAAAACTGTAAAGGTGTACAGATGAATGAGCAGTTGTTACAACCAGGATAATCTGAGTGTTTTGTTTTCTACTATATTAACCTAAATTCTCACTATCCCAGAAAAGCTACTGAATATACTTTATCTACTCAATAATATTTGTGAGAGAAACTTAACTAGCATTATTCTACCAGTAAATCTAGCTATTGTTTTAAACTCAAACCGAGGTATAACTATGCTAAACCCAGAAATCAAGAGGCATGTTTAATACATCAATCACATAGTACATATAACAGGGTCTGTACAGATGCTTCATAATGAAATTCCAGGACTTTCAAGCACTTTTCAAATACTGTGTATGCTTTTGTTTTCATGGACTATACAAGAGATGTCATTCAAACATATTCTTTATTTCTTCTTTTTAAATTCCAAAAAATATTATTATTATTAATAATAATAATAAAAACTGCCAATTTTAATATAGCTCCTTTTCCCAGCCGTGATGGACTAAATTTGTATTTCCCAGGCACTGATTCATCTTCACTATAATGTTAAAATACTCCAATTGAGTGACAGGAGCACTGTGTCCACACGTTTCTAGATGATGTCATGCGCTAATTAGCATATTCATTACATCATTACATCGTACTTTCATTCTGCCTAAAGTCAGCCCTTTACAGCCAAATTCCCAATAAAGCTGTTTTCATTTACGTATTTTTTCTGTTTCTGTTGTCAGACAACAGGATGAATATGAAATAGTGACTGAACCACGGCCCAATAAGAGACTACATGTTCACCAGCAGTCACTTTCAAACCTTTTCCAAGCTGCTGATCTACACTGCTAAAATTCTGATTTTATAACCATGACGTCATCTGACTAAACCACCACACACATAAGTTAAAGACAACGGGTGCACTGTGATTTCGTGCTATATTTCCATGTAAAATAATCTCTCAGAGAGAAAGTTAGAAGTGAATGAATGTGCTGCTCCTCCCTGCCCCTCACTGAACAGAGTAGCTGCAGAGAGAGGCGTGTCTCCGGGGGGAAAGCAGGACCTCACACTCACCGGGGCAGTACTGGCCATTCTCTTCTACGGAAAGTAGCTAAGGTTTGTCTAAAAAGTCGCTAGATATGACGCTAGGTGCTTTTTTGAAAACGTTGGAGGAGGGTCTGCAGCGGGGAGTCCTATTTTGAGTGAAAGGATTGTATTCATGTTCTATAGAAAATAAACCCTTTAAAGTTATTTAGTGATTTCGTATTTATTGACTTTTTATCATTCAAGCACGTTTTAAGCCTTCATCTCTGTAATCTTCTTCCCTATTTGTGGATATTGTTGTATATAAAAATATACATGAAATAAACACGAGGGAGACCTAGTATGAGTAATATGTAATCTTATTGAGAATTCACCGGTCTGGTGCACTGTATGAACGGATGTTTACCTAAGACACAACACACAGCAAACCATACATGTATTTGATTAGTGCGGCAGGCCTCAGAGCGTAGGTGGACGGCCAACTAAGAGACACACACACACACACACAGGCCTATGCCACCACGCACACACACACAGAAGGAAAACAGAACATTATAAGAATAATAAAAGGAGTATTAAGATATTATAAGGATATATAAATGATATTATGACATAGGGAGTACAGTAAACCACTTGCAAGCAGTATAACCATATATATATATATATATATATATATATATATATATATATATATATATATATATATATATATAACAGAAATGTAGAGCAAATATGAAAAGACATTATAAACCAGAAATACAGAAGAATGTGAAAGAAACTTACTCATAATATACTTGGAGGTGGAGAAGAGTCTTGTCTCACGAGAAAAAGTCAGGAGTAATACAGACGAAGGCCTTAATTTTTAAGAGAGAACCAAGAGGGGCCATTTATAAGGGTAGTTGAGTCACGTTGCACACGCGAGATAACTGTGAGACCAAGGTCTCTCCGAAATGTTGTGTCTCGTACCTCTTTCAAACCTAATGGTGTTTGGTAAAGGCTCTTTTCAAAACATACTGGTAATTTTGATGAGCCCTTTCTAAAACAGAATGGTAATTTTGATAAGCTCTTTCTAAAACACATTCGTGTCTGGGTCATCCTGACCCTAAGAAACCTGTATAAATAGAAGAGCTTCAGCTCTGGTTTTTTAGATAACTTCTGAGAATTCTCATCGGTGTGGATCTCGTGTGGTGGAACGGAACCAATAAATCTGGAACCTTGCTTCTTCTCCCTCACGGCTGTTGTCTTATTTTTCTATCTCCAATTGGGTTTGCAGATGTGAGTATTTGCTTCTATGTTGAATTTTTAAGTGTCTTCAGGTAATAGGCTAAATTTGAGCCAGCAATATTCTCGAGTGAAATAGATGAGGCCACCTAGGGAACACATGAAGTTACGTAGGAGCAGTGATGAGAATGAAATGACTAATGAGATTAGAAAGACATTAATAATGTTACTATTAGCAGTAAATTTGTGTACTTTATTATGATAACTATACTGCTATGTACATGATATAATGTTAACGTGTTAATATGTTTTAAATGTGTTTGTGTGCTGTCCTTATACCGTGTCCAGGTCAGTCTCCCCGGCGCGCGCACAGACATATATAGTCAAATCGGAGCAGCGAGCCATAAGATCTGTTATGACGTCACGTTCAGAGTTCTATAAGTTTCCTGATGGTATGCTTGACGTTGTTCCCTTTATGACGCCGCGAATGTCGAGGTTTTTAAACGTTGTGGTATCAGAGCTGGCCTCTGTATTCATTTGAGCAGGGTAGTATTTAATCATTGGTCTATCTAACCTTTTCATGTGGTTAGTTTCTTTGTTTGTTCATCTGTCGTGTTTAAGAATGGACACTGAAATAATATATCCAGATATCTGTACAGCTGCTGTGTGACAATGTAAACTTAAAAAACCCCAACATTTCAATGTCTAGAGAAGAGGGTGCGTTCTTTAAAAATTAAATCATAATGATGATGCTGTTAAACAGTTCAGAAGCTCCGTGTATTGTCCTTGATACGTGAAAACTAGACAATGCACAGTAATAACGCTGATGAGCTGCGTCAGTGTAAAATAGCCCAAACCTGCCTTCTGTTTCAGGCGGCGTTGTGTTGGATGGAGCTTGACTGCCCTCGTGTGTCCAAACTCGGGAACGGCAGTTTCCCAGAAGCGGTATTCTGTTCCAAGTTTGTGGTAGTTAGCCAAGAAATATTACATGATTACTATTACTCTCTCTCCCCTTTTTTAAACCCGTTCACGATAATTATTGTATACATTACCTTTATTTTTGTAATCTTCTTCCCTATTTGTGGATATTCTCGAGTGAAATAGATGAGGCCACGTAGGGAACACATGAAGTTACCTAGGAGCAGAGTCTAAAATATCTTTTTGAGGGACCTCAAACTATTATCATTTGCTATACTATTGATCATTACGTTAAGTACATCTTATTCGTAAAAAGTACTTAATGAAGATAATATACTTTATATTTTTTTATGTAACCATTCAAGTATTTGTTGAAATGCTTTTGTTACTGATAAATACATGTACATTTAAATTGATTTTGTTCTGTCTGTGATTTTGTACATCTGGATGTTCAACTGGTCTCAGATCAAGCATCCTCCTCTGTACTGACTCCACTATCCCCAGCTTCATCCCATTCATCAGATTCCACAATTGTCCTGGAGTCCACAAGAAAGAGGAGGAACCCAACAGGGTTAATGGACCAGAATGAAGCAAGACAGGTAAGCTTTGAATAAATGCATTTAAAATCCTCAATTACGTAATTGTTTATTATTGATACTTATCTGTAGAAGTGTTTTGTAAATGTATTCTCGGCATAAAGGAAAGGCATTAAAAATCCTCTTAAATTTCCATGAGCATGTCATAACAATGTAAGATGTTTTGGCAGAAAGTTGATTGTGTTCTGAGGGCCAATCCAAAGGGTGAGGAAATCTTCAAGGAGTATGAAAAGACCAAAACACTAACAGATGGTGAACGTCCTGGTTGCAGACATGTTAGAGCTACATGGGTAAGAATTGGAGGTCACTTCCCTCCCTTTATCATCACAACAGATTCATGTGGCGCAGCTAAAGAATGCTATTCTGTGTTGCTATAAAAGGGGAATTTATCCTTTAACTTCTTGCAAAACATACATGCTTGCAAAGTAAATTGATTTATTTGAAAGGATGATTCCATCGTCAAGACGAATTATGCACTGGGAATTGTGACACTTTTTCCATACCTCCAAGATCCTTTCTCCAAACATGGATATGTAAGTTCTGTCTGAAAACCCAAACCAGTGTGTTTTTATATTTTCTTCCCTTTTATAGTTTTAAAGTTCAAATGATCTTGTTTTAGATGAGTGTTTATAGGTTGCTCAGCTTTGTATTTTCCACTTGTTTTTGTAGTGTTATATAGTCATTGTGTGAACTTACTGTGTTGAGTAATTCATTCTTGAAGCCAAGCACGAGATGCCTCTCTTTGGGTCTTTTCTTAAACAGGAACACTACTATGATCCTGAGGGTAATAGTGGCTTCATTGCATGGAGGATCAAGACAGTTCAACGTAACACCTGTGCTGGCTCCCGGTGTCATTCCAAGACTGTTCTTCAGGATGGTCCAATAACCAGACGAGAATCTCTGTTATTCTGTCAACAGCAATTTGGTGAGGAGTGCAGGGAGGCGATATCTACGATACGATATTCCACTGATGAATCTGTGGTCAAAGAGAAGATGAGCGACTTTCCAGTATCGGCAGAAGGTGGTCGGTGAGGATGCACCATCTTCAGTCCTGGATTTGTTCCCTCGTTTCCTTGATGTACCTGGATTGGTAAGAAAATCTTTAGCTTTGGAAATAGTTTTGAAAAGGAAATTTTCTCTGTAGTTATTAAATGAGTTCACTGGTACAGTAGAGAAAGGAGTTGTTCAATGATCACCGTAACACCAACAGGCCGGTCCAAACTGAGAAATTCAACGTTCTAATCTTTTATATCCCAAATGTATGCATAAATAACACAGCAGATCTTAATTTTTAGTATTTGACCTTTTATCCATTTATGTCCGTTATGTTTAAACCTGTATAAACCTTGTTTATAGATCGACCAGGATTTCTCCATGATGTTTGGTGACGAAGTGTCTCAGAAGTTCCTGGCAAAGTGGTCAATATTCTTCAAGCCAAAAATCATTGCAGACTGCAAGACTCTTAAGAATATGGGCGAGCTGCTGTCAGGAACTGAACCTGAATCTGAGGACTACAATGGTCAGTATAAACTGTTTTGTATTTTAAAAATGTTCCAGTCTTTAAAAAAATAATTAAAGAGAGATCATTTAATTATTTTGTGATGTCTTTACGATGGGACAGCGATATGTCCTCAATCCTTTTGCAGCTGCATCTGCTCCCTCTAACCTCAAGAGGCCAGAAAAAAAATATCCAAGATCAGTTCAGCTCAAGCAACCAGCCATCTTGTGAGATATCTTAAGGTATGCAAAAGTTAATATTTAAACATCAGATCTTAATTTTAGGAACTCTTGAGGTGTAGATTATTTTGGGATTCTGAGACCTGCATCTCATTTTGCTTACTCCACCTGCAAACAAGATGTGACGGTGCTAGTGATAATGTAAAAAAAACATGCAGTTTTATTTTCATATTTATTTTATGTCCCTTTGCTGACCTTCAGGAAGGAGCCAGTGTGACTACCTTCATTGAGAGTGCTGACACAAGACAACCATTCCTCCTCTGCATCAGTGAGCGAAAGAAGGATATCCCAAAGTTCTACGTTATTATCGACCAAAAGGCGATCCCATGTAAGGCACACACATCAGTGGCAGCTTTTGATGAACTGTTCAAAGTTCACTATGTCTTCAGTTTCTCATATGATGAAGCTCTTTGTAATTTCTACACATTTATCCAAACCACTATCTATAACATCGATGTCGGAAGAGCAAAGGAGAGCCCGCGTGTTAAAGAACTTCGAGCATGATTGCTGCAGTGAGATTAACAGCCTTGAAGATGTTCACATGTTTTGTATGTAAAGCACACCTCAGAACTTGTTTGGTTCTTCGTCAACATTTAAAATTTCAACATGGTTTATATCTTAACAAAAAGTTACATTTAAAATGTGGAGAGCCAGGTCGCCCGCTATCATTTTGTACTTATAGTGGCTTCCGAAAACACCTCAGCAAGGTACATAGTCACACTATGGATCAAGAGATTGATACTAATCAGGATCTTTCCACTCAGGGAGAATATGAGGCGGAATGTTCAAATGATCGCCCAAATTCTGTTGCCACTTTACATACTTCACAAAGTTCTGTTGTTACAAGTCAGCTATCTTCAGTGTGTGGATCAATTGTTGCTCATTTGCAAGCATCAGGTCTTTCTGAAAGTGCTGTCCAAACAATTGTTTGTTCAATGGAAGAAGTTGTTAATGATGTTAAAATCCAAGCATGAGATGCAGTTGTTAAAACTGTTACTCCTGAAAGTACAAGTTCAGACACTTGTAGAAGAACTGAACACTGTTTTGATCAATTAAGTAATCCTTTTTCAGCATTAAACACTGAGTCAAGGAGACATAAATATTATGATGAGAAATGGGAAATAGTTGAACCTAAAGAATGTGTTCTTGGGGTGAGAATGGATTTGCGCAGAGATAGAACTATAGGCAGGTTCCCGTAACGGACAAGTGCATGTATGTACCCATTCTGGGTACACTGAAATCAATATTCAAAAACAGTCAAGTTAGAGAGAGTTTTTTACAGGACAAACAGAGTGGAATTGGAGTTAACAAAGACATTAATGATGGGTCGTATTTCCAAAACCATGCACTGTTCTCGCAGCAAAAGCACGCTTTACAGATTCTACTCTATTACAACGATTTTGAAACTGCTAACCCTCTAGGTTCCAAGAGGGGGATCCACAGACTTGGTTGTATCTATTTTACTCTAAAAAAAAAAAATCTTCCACCCAAGTGTAACTCTGTACTAATTAATGTACATCTTGCAGCTCTATTCTACACGGAAGATCTTAAGACATATGGTTTTGATGTGATACCAAAGCCCCTTATTGATGACCTGAAAATCTTAGAAACTGAAGGCATACAGCTTCCTTGTTTTGAACAACCTTTGTTTGGCTCAGTAATTCAAGTAACAGGAGATAATTTGGCTTTAAATGGCTTACTGGCATTTGTGGAATATTTCAGTGCAACTAATTTCCATAGGTTCTGTTTAATTAGTAAGGAAGAAGTTCAATCTATATTTACTGAAGATCATTCTGGGTTAATTTTCCATTCCAAAGAGGTTCATACTGAACATTGTAAGGCACTAAATGAAAATCCTGAACTGCGGTCAATATATGGTGTCAAAAAGTCATGTGTGCATAATTCATTACAGTATTTCCATTGTACTGATAACTATGCTGTTGTCATCATTCATGATCTGCTAGAGGGTGTGGTACAGTATGAACTTAAACTGTTTTTTGAGTACCTTGTTAAACAGGACTATGTCTCTTTGAACACATTGTCACATAGGATACAGAGCTTTAATTATGGTTACACAGACTGTAAAAACAAACCAAGTGGGTTAAAAATGGATGATAAGGGCAAACACCTGGGTTTGAATGCCATACAGTTATGGTGTCTTCTGCACAACACTCCACTGATATTTGGTGGTCATTGAAAGGAATAACAATCACTGGAACTTTCTCCTGCTTTCGATACAGATTGTCAATATAGTGTTCTCCTACACCATAACTGATGGGATGATATGTTACTTAAAACATCTGATCTGTGATCACCATACTCTATTCAAAGAATTGTTTCCTGACAAGAGGTCGATTCCCAAGCACCACTTGATGATGCACTATCTGAGATGCATAAAAAAATTGGCCCTCTTATCCATATGTGGTGAATGCGATTTGAAGCTAAGCACCATATTTTCAAAAGATGTGGCAAAAATTTCAAGAATCTCATTAAATCATTAGTAAAGCAACATCGTCAATTGATATTTAACTGTGAAAATGATTGTTTTAGAAGGTTTTAATTGTTTTTAATTTGGCCCTACATCAAAAACCATCTGTAACTTGCAAGGTGGGGAAGAACTCAGTCAGACATTATATTTAGAAGCCTGTTTGAGTGTTACAAGTACAAAGTGGGTCAGACATTATGGTACTGAGTATCAGGTTGGTTTGTTCATATGCACTGGATGTACCTATGATCTCCCTGTGTTCAAAAAGGTCTGTGAGATAATAATATATGAAGAGTGTTTTTACATTACAGGAAATTATGAAAGCACTATGTTCTATGATGACCACTTCAATGCATACTCTATGGAAGATAACCAAATGGATGAGTTTTCTGTCATCTCTGTGAACGAACTGACACATTTTTGACCAGCCATTTGACCAGCAATGCTCTAATGAGATTAATCAAAGAGAGTACATAGTGCCCAATTGTTATATTTAGAAAGACTTGACATGAGGGGTCAGTAATGTTAACGCCCTTGAAAAAATAAAACCATTATAAAGCAATCAACTTGTTTTTTTTTTCTTTATTTGCCTTTTAGATTTGTAATCATTTAAATGTAATTTTAATTGTGCAGTAGCATATTAACACTTTATAGTGTTAGAGGCAACTCATTTAATAGTATGCAATTACCACTATGAGATTTAATGAATTACTCCTATGAGAATTAATTTCTAACACTACCCACTGGTGTTGAGAAACTAACACTTGAGTAGTGTTCAGTTGCAACTATACAAAGAGTTGATGTGAACTCTATTAAAGTGTTAAAATCCCAATGTGGAGTGTGGACCCCTCCAGACACTTTAAAAGTGTTTACATTAAATCCAATAGAGTTGATTTCTTTCTGTGGATTTTGCTGTGTATGTAAATTAATATGTTCCGTAGGTGGCCTCATCTATTTCACTCGAGAAGATCCAGAACTAGGGAAGAAGATTACAGTGTTAATATTATATTAGAAAAGAATGTGTGTACTTTATGATGTTGATGAATATACTGCTATGTACATGATAAAATGTGAATGTATTATTATTGTTTAAACTATGTTGGCGTGCGCACACACACAGACAGACAGACAAATATAGTGAAATCAGAGCAGCCAGCCATAAGATCCGTTATGACATCACGGTCAGAGTTCTAGAACTAACCTGATGGTATGTTTGACGGTTGTTCTCTTTATGACGCCGGGAATCTCGAGGTTTTTAAACGCTGTGGTGTCTGAGCAGGCCTATATTCATTTGAACGGAGTTATATTTAAATCTTTGGTCTATCTAACCTTTTCCTTTTGTTTGTTTATCTAACATGTTTAAGAATGGACATTGAACTAATGTCTCCAGATACATGTACAGCTGTTTTGTGACAATGTAAATTTGTACATGGAAAGGTTTTTTTTTTTTATGTCAAGTGATGAAGGTATGTTCTTTAAAAACGAGATGATGACGATGATGATAATAATAATAATAATAATAATAATAATAAGCTACTGTTAAATAGTTCAGAAGCTCCGTGTATCGTCCTTGATATGTGAAAATGATACAATTTATAGTAATAACGCTAATGAGCTGTGTCTGTGTACACTAGCCCAAATCTACCTTCTGTTTCAGGCGGCGTTGTGTGTTGCGCTGGATGGAGCTTGACTGCCCTCGTGTGTCCAACCTCGGGAACGGCAATTTCCCAGAAGCGGTTTTCTGGGTAAGAACTTTGACACAATATTACTCTCTCTCTCTCTCTCTCTCTCTCTCTCTCTCTTCCTTTTAATCCGGTCCCGTTCATGATAATTGTTGTAATTTAACAATGGTATACATTACCTTTATCTTTGTACCGTTCTTGTACCGTGTGGATATTCCCGAGCGAAATAGATGAGGCCACGTAGGGAACACATGCAGTTGCACAGGCGCAGTGATGAGAATGAACATGAATGTTGGTGCTCATGAGCAAATCTGGCAGTTTCATGATGAACCCGCTACACTTGAATTTGAGATACTGACCGTAAACAAAAATAGACTTCTAAACACCGCCCTTAAAAGCTTAATAACAGAATACGGCAATTTTTGGGAAATTGCCGTTCCCAAGTTTGGCCACACGAGGGCAGTCATGTTCCATCCAGCACAACACACGACGCCGCCTAAAACAGAAGGTAGGTTGTACTACTACTTCTAATAATGACCTCAATCGAAGTAATTAAATAGACAATGAAAGGTGTTGTCTATATAGCTGACCTCATTTTTCTACACTGTGAGTTAAAGGCACACAACTATCAGAATCCCAGTTCATAATTGTGTTTGATTGGCCAAGGAGATTAAAGTGTGCGGGGAATCCGACTCTTTTTGAGCTTATTGGACATTACACATTGCTGTAATTATCTCATTGGCATTAATTCATTGATCATAGTTTATTTGACGAATGCAACTGCTGCGACATATTTTGCCAATCTTAAACTCAGCTGTCATTCTGGAGGAGCAGTTTTGGTTGATGCATGACATTTAGGTTCAAACACAGTGCGTACATTGACTGTAACACAGATAGCGAAAATGAAAATGGGAAAAGAGAAGGCCAGTGATTAGATAGTGCGAAGGCTGACTTTGTTTTCCTACTTGTGTGTGATGTGTGTTATGTTAGTTTCTCTTGCACAACTGTCAAAGTGCATATGCTTTCTTTGTGAATGACACTTTTTAAGAATGAGATGAGGGTTTGAGACAATGTAGCTAATTTCGACCTTCGAGAGTCCATTACATCATGCATTTGCGAGAGCTGATAAAGCAAGGCCTGAGAGTTGTGTTTGCATTCCTTTCTGTGGTGCTTGTAAGTTAGTGAAGTACTTGTGTGGTAGAATGTGGGCTGCTTCAAAGTGAACACAGACATTGGTGCTGATCCGCTGAATGCTGGGCCTACTAATAAAGGCTTGTGCTGCTATGTGCGACCTGTAGTTGCAGTGGACGTAGGACTGTAGTATATACGGGCCTTGAGTCCAAGGACGTGCTCAAAAGGAACGTCTTGTGTTTGAAACAGTAATGTCAATGTTGTACAAACACAGACAGCTTTTTCTAACCTCCTTACGCTGATGAGTGTTTTGGCTGTATGCTTTACTATGTATGTTTTACCCAAAGTTCCTGACTATTGTGTTGTACTACTACTACTACTACTACTACTGCTACTAATGGAACCAAAACATTAGTACCGATAATACTAATAATGTTTTGTATCTGTGTGTGTTTTTAGAGAGAGAGAGAGAATGGGGAAGAAGAAGACGTTAGCAGGTGAAAAGCAGTGCCTAGTGATTGTTTTCGAAAAAGAGAACTACTGTGTGACCGTTGGTGTAGGCCCGCCTCCTCGCCTGTTCTCAACTAGGTCCTGTCGAGTGTGGATAAATAGGTGGGCGCTGCGCGAGAACTTCTATTGAGTGGCTTGACTACGAGAGCAGCATCATGTCTGGCAGAGGCAAGGGTGGTAATTAATACTCTCTTTTTGCAAGTGGTACCCTCGTTAGTAATTTGAAACTAAAGACTTTAACGACAACAACATCAACAACAAAAACACCTTTAACGAGGTGATAATTATCGCCACCCGGGGTTCGGTATGTCACCCCGTGTGGCCTCCTCGCCGTCGGCGGGGAGGCACTGGGTCAGACTACGTTACAGTGGAGAAGGAGAAGCGCCAGACAGGTCTGAAGTCGGAGTAAACCTTTTAAGTAGTCAATGGATATCGACTACAGATGTATACTCTTTTATTGCAATGCCTAACAGAAAAGAGTATGAAATATGTTTTACCAAAGAACAGGCACTTCAAACATTTTCTCAAATTTTTAATAATAATACAGGAAGTGAATTCTGGAAAAACTGGGAGATGACTACATCAGCTCCCCAAGACATAAAGAGCATTGTAGTAAAGTTTTGGACTGGGAGAATCGCTGACTCGGATGTAGAACAATACCTCTTAAGGTTTGGTGAGATACTGAACCCTGTTGACAAGCCGCTGGACCAGTTCGGGATATGGTATGGAGTCAGGAGATATAAAATAAAACTTAAGAAAAACCCCGACGGAAGTATATTCCAGATACCAAATTCCATTTCCATGGGACCATACAATGGAACGATTACATATCCCGGCCAAACAAAACGATGTTTTATATGTAACGATTCCGACCATCAGGCAAAGGACTGTGAGAAAACAAAGTGCTGGAAATGCGGAAGCTTTGGCCACAAAGGAAAGAGTTGTAGAAATACACAAGTATGTAATTTATGTAATGAAACCGGGCATATATATTTTCAATGCCCAAATTCTTACAGCTATAAACTAAGAATGCCGAAAAATCAAAAAGACATTGACCAGAATGTAACACAAAGCGCACATAACACAGAAACCAAAACAAACGATAAAGCGGATAACAACTGGGAAGAAAATAAACTACACACAAGTGAGGATGACTCGACATCTGGGAGTGACTCAAGCAGCACCGATACCAGCGACAGCGAAGACGGCGAGGACTCTGAGAGCAGCGCCGAATCTCTGACCCCGGAAGGGAGACGGAAGACACCGGAAGTACCTGCTGGAAGCAGCGGAGCATCTCCGCCCAGTCTTTCGTCTGTGGAGAAACGGCAAGCATCGGAGTTTCCTGCGCTATCAGCTGTAGAAGTCGGCGAGACTCGGATCGGCTCAACCCCTGAAGGAGGTCTACAAGCCCCAGAGGAGCCTACGTGCTCAGAGGGAGAGACCGGAGCGACCCAGATCATTTCTACACCTGCAGGAAGTCTACAGGGCCGAGAGGAGTCATCGCATCCAGCTGGTGAAAGTGGAACAACCCAGACAATCGCCGACAACACAGGTGACACTGCGGACACTCCCACGCTGGCGAAAGGTAAAAACACTTTAGACTATCCATATAAACGCCAAAGGCGAAAGAGGAATTCTCCTGGAAATGTTGACAATGCAAAAAAGGTTAAGGAATGATGTATATTGCCTACTTTTCTTCCCTTTTTTTTTTTCTTTTTTTTTGACACAATGTCTTTGATTTTAACTTCAATTCCTATATTACTTAAAAAGAAATGTGATATATGTCTGCAGGAATTGAGGTTAAATGATGTGGATAATGTTGAGAAAATGTGGACTAATGGACATACAATAATATCTATCGGAGAAGATCCTTATCTTAATTTTTATGGTTTTTTCAAATTTAACTGTTGCCACATGTAATGTTAGAGGGATTCAGGCAAAAATTAATCAAGTGAAAAAGTTAAATATATTGAGTGGAGAACATGTTGATATTTTATGTATACAAGAGACCAGATTAAGCAGTTTTGCAGACGTACAGAACGCCCAAAGTTTATGGATCAAAGGTCCTTCAATCTTTTCAATAGGTGAAAGTAAAGCTGATGGTATTGCGACCTTATTTTATAACAATAAATTTAAAATAATTAAGAGCCGTGAAATAATTCCTGGTCGATTAATGTTTATAGATGTGTTTTATTGCACAAAAAAAATTAGAGTAATAAATGTATACACAGCACAGGATACTGTTGGTAAAATCCGGCTTTTTAAAAAGCTTAAAATGCTCCTGTGTGTCGGTTTCTATACCATTGTATGCGGTGATTTTAATACAATCACAGATGATAATGATAAAATTTCTTCCAAAATATGTAAAATTAGGAGAGAAGGTGGTGTCCTTAGATCTATAATGAATGAACAGCATTTCACCGACATATTTAGGACATTATATCCAGAGAAAGTGGACTTCACGAGGTTTGATAAAACATGTAAAACTAGAATTGACAGGATATATATTAATAATAATTTTGAGGCAAAATTTTATACAACAAAACTCTTGGTTGAGTCGGACCACTTGACAGTTATATGTGGCATCAGATTTAAAAATGAAGAAAGAAGAAACTATTGGAAATTAAACACACAAATTTTGAAAAGTCCTTTATTGATTATACAATTAAAAGAAGAAATTAATAGGATTAAAACTTTAGATATCCTCACTACCAATTATTGTGATTTGTGGGAAGTTTTTAAGATCCAGATTAAAAAATTTCTTAAATACAAATGTCTATGTTTTAATAAAGAAAAAAATGAGAAGTACAATACAATTATGACACAATATATAAACCTAAAACTAAAAAATACAAGAGATGAAAGTGAGGAAAACAACTTAAAGGATTTGAAAAAAGAGATAGAAACTTTAAATAATGAGTTTTTACTGAACATTCAAGTCCGAGCAGGAATAATTTCCGATGAACTTCTAAATCAAACAAAAGCAATTTCACTATTTAATAAAAGGAAAGAAGCCCAATATATCGAAGCCATTAAAACAGATAATGGAACTATAGCGAAAAATCCTAAAGATGTCAGAGATGCTGTTCGGATCCTTTGTTCAAACATGTATAACTCAATTGAAATAGATGCTAAACTTCTAAAAACCTTTTTGAATGTAAAAAATAGTGTTGACCCGCCTTCCAAGAGCTTAGGTGAGGAAATAAAAGAGGCTGAGGTTGTTGATGCCATTAAACAATTAAATTTAAAAAAGTCTCCAGGGAAAGATGGTCTCCCGTCTGATTTTTATCATGCATGCGCCATAGATTTGGCTAAATTATTAACGCAAGCCTTCAATGATGGGATCGCTAGAGGTTACATGCATGACTCGTTCTATGAAGGCGTTTTATCCTTGTTGTATAAAAAGGGTGAAATGTGTGATATCAACAACTGGAGACATCTCACCCTAATGAATGTCGATTATAAGATTTTTGCAAAGACCATTATGAACAGGATGAGTGACTATTTGGACGTAATAATAGCTAAACAACAAACATGTGCAATAAAGGGAAGATTTATGTGGGACAACTTGAACACATTAAGAGAACTAGTTTTTGATAAAAATGGTGACAGTTTTTACATTGTGGCTTTGGACCAAAGAAAAGCATTTGATTATATCTCAAGAGACTATTTGTGGGAGATTTTAAAACTGTATCAATTCCCTGAAAATTTCATAAACATGATTAAATGCCTTTATGTTAAATCGACAGTTGAAGTAAATGTTAACGGTTCTTTGACTGAACCATTTGAAGTTATGCGGGGTGTAAAGCAAGGGTGCCCTCTGAGTGCAGCCCTATATATTTTATCTATAAACCCACTTGTACAAAAAATCCAAGATGATCATAGACTTAAGGGTCTTCAAATAGGAAAGAACAGAGTCGTGATCTCTGCTTATGCTGATGACATAACTGTATTTGTGAAATCTAAACAAGAACTAGACATCATCTTTGAATATTTTAGCGAGTATGAGCAAGTCTCTGGAGCCTCCTTAAATAAAGCTAAAACGGAATGTGTCTGGATTGGAAATGAAAAAAACAAATTTCCCATAGATGTCCCAGAAGTTCAGCAATTAAAGGTTTTAGGTATATATATAGATAATAATGGCTGTGTCGACCATAACTGGTCAAAAAAAGAAGAAATAATACAAGATGAAATTGATAAATGGAAATCGTGTAATCTAAGTTATAAAACTAGAATAAATATTATTAAAACTTTTCTATTATCAAAAATACTGTTTTTATCATGCATCTTACCTCCGACAGAAGTTTGGATAAAAAGACTTCATAAAATATGCTGTAATTTCATATGGGATACGACTCGTGAGGTTACAAAACGTGAGCTCCTTTTTAAGAGAAGGGAACTGGGAGGCCTTGGGGCTGTCGATATATCCGTAAAAACTAAAATAGCAGTGTGTAAAATCATCGCGAGTGGTATTGCCAGGCAAACTGAATGGATAGGGAACATCTCTAACTGGAAATCTAAAAAAGGTCCATCAAGGAAAGGAATTCCGTATTATAAACTGATGTTTTCCGACTTCACTAACAAATTTAAAGATCTAAACATCGATTGGGTGAAAGACTCAAGCAAAGAAATATATCTTTTAATTGTTGATCGAGTTTATAGTAACCCTGTGGCTTTCAGAAATTTGGAGGAAGACCAAAACAAAGAATGTCTCCAAAATTTACAGAATAAAATCCTATCGGAACACCTGAGAGATACAACTTGGTTAGTCGCTGTAAGAAGGCTCCCAGTAAGAGCGGTTGTAAAATGGAGCTGTTTTGTAAAAACCAGTAAATGCCCGATGCCTAATTGTAATGAAGAGGAAACACTCGAACATTTCCTGTTAGAGTGTTATCGCTCTAAAGAAACATGGGCTAAATTAAAAATCATTGGTCTCAATATAGAAATAAATATGAACTCAATTTTCTATGGCATTTTTAAAGAAAATTGTAGCAAGACCAAGCATGACTTCATTTGGTTCATAATATGTTTGACTAAATCTAAACTCTGGAAAACAAGGTGTAGAATGACTATAAATCAAACGTTTATATCCAGTGATGTTGTATTCAAGGACATTCAAAAAGAGCTAAGAAGACTAAAAAGCAGCACATCTTGGTTTAAAGACTCTTCAGTGTGGGACAATATTTGCGTGTAATTGTACTTTGACTATGTAAGTTTGTTTTGTTTTTTGTTTTTTGTTTTTTTCTCCCTTTCTTTCTGAATATGACTTGTGTAAGATTGTGAATTTTGCATAATTTCAATAAAACTCATTAAAAAAAAAAAAAAAGCAAGGGTGGTAAAGGACTCGGCAAAGGAGGCGCTAAGCGTCACCGCAAGGTGCTTCGCGATAACATCCAGGGGATCACCAAGCCGGCTATTCGCCGTCTGGCTCGCCGTGGTGGTGTAAAGCGTATTTCTGGTCTGATCTATGAAGAGACTCGCGGTGTGCTGAAGGTGTTTTGGAGAACGTGATCCGCGACGCCGTTACCTACACCGAGCATGCCAAGAGAAAGACCGTGACCGCTATGGATGTGGTGTACGCCCTGAAACGCCAGGGACGCACCCTGTACGGCTTCGGCGGTTAAACGCTCTAACAACGAACGACGCGAACACAACGGCTCTTTTAAGAGCCACCCACATGTCTAGAAAAAGAGCTGTTCCGTGTGGAAAAAAATCAAAAGCCTTTTTCTTTTGGGAAAGATGAAAGAAGGCATCAAACGCTGTACACAAGTAGCATAAGAACTTATGTATGTATTAATTAATAAGTAATTATTAATAATTATTATGCAATCTATTTGTATTTTTTGTAATAAACTATAAATATATATGTATGTGCACAGTATTAAGTAGTATTATAACGTGTTTGTTTAAAGCGAGTTAGAAGATGGTTTTAGTAGAAACTTATATATTTCTCGCTCTCCTACACACACACACACACATATATATATATATATATATATATATATATATATATATATATATATATAAACAAAAAATTTCAAGCCAATTGTTTTTTTCATTGTGCATGTTGTCCTGAAAGTACAACGGCGGGAAGGGAAACAAAGCGTAGCGGAGGAGGAGGCGGAGAAGTAGGAGGTGCCATGCAGGAGGAGGTATCGAATTTTGGCCAATCAAAAAAAGGTGTCTTGTCTGGGCGTTATTAGCATGTGGGTCTGTAAATAGAGCGGGCGCGAGGCGGGCGCTAGTTATTCTCTGTTCTTTTACTCGAGAAGCAGCATCATGCCCGATCCAGCCAAGGCAGCGCCCAAGAAGGGATCAAAGAAAGCCGTGACCAAGACGGCCGGCAAAGGAGGCAAGAAGCGCAGAAAGTCCAGGAAGGAGAGCTACGCCATTTACGTGTACAAGGTCCTGAAGCAGGTGCACCCTGACACCGGAATCTCATCCAAGGCCATGGGCATCATGAACTCCTTCGTGAATGATATTTTTGAGCGCATCGCCGGTGAGTCTTCTCGTCTGGCTCATTACAACAAGCGCTCCACTATCACCTCCAGGGAGATCCAGACCGCCGTGCGCCTGTTGCTTCCCGGCGAGCTGGCCAAGCACGCCGTGTCCGAGGGCACAAAGGCCGTCACCAAGTATACCAGCTCCAAATAAAGCGCGTTACCGCCGTCTTCATCAACCCAACGGCTCTTTTAAGAGCCACCCACTTTTCATACAAAGAGCGATTTCCTCTTTTTGCTTTTCCTCTCACGCTGTGTGTGTGTGTGTGTGTGTGTGAGAGAGAGAGAGAGAGAGTGATAGAGGGGGACTTCTGAAGCGCTGCACTCCTGTGGATGTTCAGGATTTTGGGTAATTATAGCAGCCTGCTAAATGCAGAGATGAGTATATTTAAACGGTTGTAGCACGGTTTTGGGGGGGGGGTTGTATAATCTGAGCAATGCAAAATGGGGCTTTAGCAGCACAAAGTTATTCGTATTAAGATTGTAGCAAGAGGAAATAACTGAAAATGGTTTTCTAGTAGCACATCATTATTAATTAGAGGTGCCCAAACTTTTTCCTAGGAAGGGCCAAAAATCAAACTTGATTGAGGGCTGTGGGCCGAAAGTTGCTGTGTGACAATGTAAACTTAAAAAAAAAAACCCCAACATTTCCATGTCTAGAGAAGAGGGTATGTTCTTTAAAAATTAAATCATAATGATGATGCTGTTAAACAGTTGAGAAGCTCCGTGTATTGTCCTTGATACGTGAAAACTAGACAATGCACAGTAATAACGCTGATGAGCTGTGTCAGTCAGTCACTGCGTTTACATGGACAACAATAATCCACTATTAACCCGATTAAGACAATATTCCAATTAAGAAACTACCATGTAGACAGCAATTTTTAATTACCTTAATCTGATTAAGGTCATACTAGAAGTAAGCACTAATTGAATTAAGACAGGTGGAGTACTCCTGTTTTAGTCGCATTATCAACGTGTATTACAGACATGTAATCACCTTAATCACACTATTAACGTGGTGAGTTTTCACCGCATTTTGCGACAGGACATGATCACACACGGCAGTTATACGTTTTATGGCGAACAAGAGAGTTTGGCTGCGTCCCAAACTGCATACTTTCCTACTATAGGCCTGTAGTGGGGATAAATACATGTATCTCGGCTACTATATAGAAGGTAAGTACGCAGTTTGGGACTGTTGTGGATAAAAAATGTCATAAAATAAACATAAGGGAGACCTAGCATCCAGCAAAGGGGAGAAGAAGAAAAGACGGGCACCTAGACACATAGAAGCGGGATTAGGCGGACATTGACAAATTGGAATTACACTTTAAAGATCTTTAAGAGCAGTAGTAGTCAAAAAAGTCAAAAAGAGGTATACGAGCTGAGCTGAGGAGTGCTAATACACACACACACACACGCTCGTACAGTCAAGGGCGGGCAAGTAGACACAACATACACACACACTCTCTCTTTCTCATACACACACATGAATAACTTTAATAATATCTTATAGTAATAGAGAAACTCTCTATAAAAAACAGAATAGTAGGATATGCAGGACAGTAGAACTGTAATGATATTAAGAAGTTGGAAGTACAGTAAACCGCTTTTCAAGTAGTATAAATATATATAAAATAAGAAATATAGTGCAAATATGAAAATAAATTATAAACTAGAAATACAGGAAAATGTAAACTTACTCATGACTCAAATGGTGAAGGTTCTTGTCTCACAAGGAAGGCCTTAATTTTAAGAAAGAACCATGAGGAGCCATTTATAAGGGTGGCTGAGTCAACCTGCCCCCCCGCGAGATAACAATAAGACCAAGGTCACTCTAGATTGTTTAGTCTTGTCCACTTTCTATTTTACGGGTTATTCAAATTCTCTGGTTTCGATTCTCTGGGTAATTCAAAACTCTGGTTTCTGATTCTCTGAGTAACTAAAAACTCTGGGTTTTTATTTTCTGGGTTATTAGAAATGCCTGGGTTCTGATTTTATGTGTAAATTAAAACCCCTGGTTTCAGTTCTATGTGTAAGTGAAATAGCCCTTTTCTGGAACATAAGAGTAAGGTAAATGAGCTCTTTTTTAACCCTATTGGTAGTGAGATCATAGTCTTCTTGAAACATCTGGGTTATTTAGTGTGTAAATACAGTATAAATACTGGAGCTTAAGCTCAGGGTATTGGGATCACTTCTGAGAATTCTCATCGGTGTGGATCTCGTGTGGTGGAATGGAACAATAAAGCTGGACCCTTGCTTCTTCTCACTCACGGCTGGTGTATTTTTTCTATCTCCAACTGGGCTCAGAGGTAGATGTGAGTATTGGCTTCTATGTTGAATTTTAAGTGTTTTTGGGTAATAGGCTAAATTTGAGCCAACAGGACGCAGCCCACAGCTTCAAGCAGTTGCCTATTAGCATGTATAGCATGGCAAATAATTAACCGCACTTAAAGCATTTGTAAAAAAAATAAATAAAATAAAAACACCCAAAACTGTATACGGTACCATAACGAAGACGAACTGTATGTTGATATGTGAAATTCTGGAGGGACGTCGGACGGCGTGGTATGGTGACGTAATGACACGGGCTGTTAATCTAATTATGTTCTAAAACATGTAAAATGGGAACATGACAGGAGTATTCTAAAAGCAACTCATGTAAACACCTTAATCACGTTATTATCTTACTCAGAGTAAGGTCAATAATTAGATTACTGCTGTCCATGTAAACGTAATCAGTGTAAAATAGCCCAAACCCACCTTCTGTTTCAGGCGGCATTGTGCTGGATGGAGCTTGACTGCCCTCGTGTGTCCAAACTCGGGAACGGCAGTTTCCCAGAAGGGGTATTCTGTTCCAAGTTCGTGGTAGTTAGCCAAGAAATATTACATGATTACTATTACTCTCCCCCCCCCCCCCCTTTTTTTTTTAAACCTGTTTGTGATAATTATTGTATACATTACCTTTATCTTTGTAATGTTCCTCCCTATTTGTCACCTATTCTCGAGTAAAATAGATGAGGCCACGTAGGGAACACATGAAGCAGTGATGAGAATGAAATTTCTACTATTAGAAATACATTAATATTTTCATATTACAAATCAATTTGTGTACTTTAACATTATATAATATACATAGCAGTATATTTATCAATTCAATTTTTATTTATTTGTATAGCACTTTTACAATAGACATTGTCTCAAAGCAGCTTTACAGAAATATCAAATTATTTATCATCATCATCATCATCATCATCATGTGTGAATATGCTTTAAATGTGTTGGTGTGCTGTCTGTATACCGTGTCTCTTTCCGTCTGTCTGGCCGGCACGCGCACATATATAGTGAAATCGGAGCAGCGTTCAGAGTTCTAGACCTGTCCTAGTGGTATGCGTGACCATTTTCCCCGTTTATGACGCCGCGAATGTCGAGTTATTAAACGTTGTGGTATCTGAGCAGGCCTCTGTATTCATTTGAACGGAGTTGTATTAAATCATTGCTGTATCTAACCTTTGCATTTTGGTAAATAAATAAATGACTTTTATCCAAAGCGCTTTACACTGTGTCTCATTCACCCATTCACACACACACCAATGGTAGCAGAGCTGCCATGCAAGGCTCTAACTTGCCATCGGGAGCAACTTGGGGTCCAGTGTCTTGCCCAAGGACACTTCGGCATGTGGAGTCATGTGGGCTGGGAATCGAACCGCCAACCCTATGATTAGTGGACAACCCACTCAACCACCAGAGCCACGGCCACCATTTTGTTTGTTCATGTAGCATGTTTTAATAATGGACATTGTCACAAAGCAGCTGGACAGATATATGGATATATTATTTCAATGTAAATTTACAAACAACATTTCCATGTCAAGAATCGAGGGTATGTTCTTTAAAAAGTTAATAATAATAATAATAATAATAATAATAATAATAATACTGCTGGTAAACAGTTCAGAAGCTCTGTGTATTGTTTTTGATATGTCAAAACTAGACAACGCAGGCCAAGAGAGTGACCATCAAGCCCAAGGATATTCAGCTGGCCCGGCGTATTCGCGGAGAGCGCGTGTAAACCACAACTCCGTCTAATATACACAAAGGCTCTTTTAAGAGCCACTTCATCGTCTCAGAAAACAGCAAATTTTCTTTCTTGGGCTGTTTGAATATTTAGAACGTGGTACAGAGAGAAGGGGACACGTGTCTAGGAGTGGCACCTTGAGGGTGTTTGTGCATGTATTTGCCAATGGGAAGGGTGAATTGGAAAAAACACAATGCATGGTAGCGGTGCTATTCCAGCAGGTGGAAGTGATGTCAGGCCAGTAGCAAACATCAGTACATTCTCGAGTGACACTTCAGTTTGGTGTTCTACAAGGACAAACAAAAATAATTATGGAATTTCAAACATAGCTAGAAAAAAATACCCCAAAATGTCTATCATTTACTTTGTTCGGCGGAACACAAATTGAGAAATTTAGAAGAATAACCTGCTTGCTCTTTTTCATACAACAGTAATGGATAATTGATCAATGGATCTACTAGCTTTCAAGCTTCAAAAAGGGCACAAAATATTGTAACTGTATTCCATTACAACCTGTACATTTACATGGACAGCAATAATCTCATTATTGACCTTATTCTGAATAAACAAACATAGATCGATTAACGGCACACGTTATAACGTCTCCACGCCACACCGTCCCCTCCAGAGTTTCCCATATCAACATACAGTTCGTCTTCGTTATGGGACCGTAAACGGATTTGGGTGTTTCATTTTTAATTTTACTAAAAGCTTCAAGTGCAGTTAATTATATCATGCTATACGTGCTAATAGACTGCTTGAAGCTGTGGGATGCGTCTGAAACAATACTATATTATAGTAGGTAATACATGGTTTAGGACGCAGCCGTGCTCTCATGTTTGCCGTCAAAAGGTTGACCACTGCCGTGTGTGTGTGTGTCCTGTCGCAACATGTGGCAAAAACTCCCACAGGACGTTAATACTGTGATTAAAGTGTGTACATGTCTATCAGTACGTTTACATGGTGTCATATATCAAGAAGGTACTCTGGACTTCAGTTCCCATCAGCCACTGCACTGTACTACATCAATGTCACATACCACCTGCACCTGAATCACGTTTCTGTTAACGAGCACGCTTATAATATAGCCACTGTTTGCACTGCTTCCTTGTCTTACTTTTGTCTTACATTACCGTTGTCCATGTTACCGTGATTAGGTTCTGTTAGTTTATGTTTAGTCATTGCCACAGTGTTTTGCATTAGTCATAGTATCTTTTGTGTTTTGTTGGTTTATTAAATAAAACGTTTAAAATCTGCGATTGCTTCCGTACCCATCTTTGAGACGTGACACATGGACAACGATAATCCGATATTAACCCAATTGAGACGATACTCTGATTAAGAATGTAGCATGTAAACAGAGATTACTGATGACCTTAATCTGATTAAAGTCATACTTGAAGTAAACACAAATAGAAATAAGACATGGAGTATTCCTGTTTTAGTCGCATTATCGACGTGCGTTACAGACAGTTACACACCTCACTCACACTATTAATGTCGTGTGGGAGTTTTCACCGGATTTTGCGACAGGACACGATCATACATGGCCATGCACAACCGTTTCACTGCAAACAAGAGAGCACAGCTGCGTCCCAAACCGCGTACTTACCTACTGTGAATACTTATGTACATGTGCTTTTTTTGTTTTTTATTTTTAATAAATTTGTAAAAGATTTCCAACAAACTTCTTTTACGTTGTCATTATGGGGTATTGTTTGTAGAATTTTGAGGAAAATAATGAATTTAATCCATTTTGGAATAAGGCTGTAACAAAATATGGAAAAAGCGAAGCGCTGTGAATACTTTCCGGATGCACTGTACACCCACTATAAATTACTTTGGGACCAGCTGGTTAAAAGTAAGAAGAGGGAGGCGAGTTTTATGGTCTAGCATCGTCTGTGTCGACAATGAAGGCCATTATGTTTATCGGATCACCAAAAAACTAAATCTTTCTTCCCCTACAGTTTTTGGGAGGACTAAACCTCAAAACATACTTGTGAATGAAAATAGAAAACATGCAGGGTAAATCCATGAAAACTGCAGCCAAACTGTGACACGAGGGTAAAATTCCAGAAGAAGGATATGGGTCAAATGCATGTAACAAGGACACAAAAATGTCTTCTAAAAAATAGGACAACGTGACAAGTCAGTAAATGACAAGAAGTTTGAAAATAATCAACAATTTGGAACGATCTTGAGATCTGTTAATTTGAATATTTCAATGACTCTTTAGTCTATTTCTGATCCTATCAAAAAGAAGGATTCAGAAGTCGAGATTTTCTTGGAAACAGAATTGTAAGAAATTACAGACTGCCTCTCAGCAGATTCCACCCCGAAGTTTGTTAGGATAAGCTTGTTCCCCAAAAAGGCAGAATTACCAAAGGGACAATTTATCTGGGTCTCAGCAATATGTGTATAATATCTCCTAAAGTGACATTCACACAGTTATAGCATGGGAGCAGCAGTGGGACATCAAGAACCATCCCTGAACAAAAGGCTACATGACTGTAATTAGCATTCAGAAAGACATTTGTCTCGATAATCCCATCATCATTTGGGGTCACACCTGTAACAACATCCATACTGTGAGAACGGAAAGTGATCGAATCAAATGCTATCCTTAATTTACATTTAGAATGAAACTTCATTTACATTACATACAGAAAACCTGGTTTGAAACAGTATAAATGTCTGTGTTGATATTATTCGGGGTTCACTTTGACTCCGACGAACCCAACCCAGATAGCAAGATTTGTCTGGCCCACTTGTGGGCCACATACTTGCTTTAGTTCTGGCCCAGTATATGCCTGGGTCAAAAACTGGCCCACACACTCAATACTCTTAACAAAATAAGATTGATCATCATAATCCCATGTTGTTGTTTATTTAGTCCTGTCCTGAATAAGCTATTTCACATAACAGATGTTTACATATAGTCCACAAGATAATAGCTGAATTTATAACAATTACCCCATTCAAAAGTTTACATATGCTTGATTCTTAATGCTGTGTCGTTACCTGGATGATCCAGGACTGTGTTTATGTTTTGTGATTGTTCTTCATGAGTTTCTTGTTGAGATGTTGAGATCCATCTTTTCACACTGAGGACAACTGAGAGACTCGTACACAACTATTACATAAGGTGCAAACATTCACTGATGCTCAAGAAGGGAACATTAGTGCCAGGGGGTGTAAACTTTTGAACAGGTGTAAATTGTTATTTGGTCTTCTGGGAGATATGTAAGTATCTTATTTAGCTTCTGAAGGGCAGTACAAAATAAAAAAAGGTCTTTAAACAAACTAATAATTTACACAGATCATCCTGTTCAAAAGTTTACACCCCCCTGGCTCTTAATGTATCGTGTTACCTTCTTGAGCATCAGTGAACGTTTGCACCTTTTGTAATAGCCGTGTATGAGTCCCTCAGTTCTCCTCAGTGTGAAAAGACGGATCTCAACATCATATAGCCGCTGTTGGAAAAGCCTCAAATATGCAGAATATGCTGCAAAAATAAATAATGTGCAGGACCTGGAGGATTTTTCTGAAGAACAGTGGGCAGTTTAACTGCTCAGGACAAACAAGAGACTCATGAACAACTATCACAAAATATAAAAACAGCCGTGGATCATCCAGGTAACGACACACAGTATTAAGAATCAAGGGTATGTAAACTTTTGAATGGGGTAATTTTTAAAAACTCCGCTATTGTCTTGTGGACTATATGTAAACATCTGTTATGTGAAATAGTTTATTCAGGACAGGACAAAATAAACAACATGGGATTTTTATGATCAATCTTATTTTGTTAAGAGTATTAAGATTTTGTAAATTCTGCAAGGGGCATGTAAACTTTCTACCGCAACTGTATACCCACCCGGCTACCAACACACACACACACACACAAATTCAACCACTTAAAAACAGCAAGGACTTTTATAAACAATTAAAAATAGACTATAATATGAACATTTTAACAAATTAACAAATAGCGCAAAAAAAAACCAAAAAAACACCACAGTTAAAGCACTCTACATACCTTCCTTTTGCAAAAGTCTTCTCTTGCGCCCACACTCTCGATCTGATGCCAGCTGGAGCCACCTCTTCATGGTCCCCTCGACCTCCATCTCTGCAGCTTTAGCCGTGAAGAGGTTTCTATGAACCGCAGCTTTGGAATAAAGCAATACGTATCGTAAGGTCATTATGAATCTTAAGCATTAATTACACTTATACCATGGTCAGTGTGAATACTGGATTCTGATTGGCTGGAAGGTGTGCATTATAACTGTTTATTGCACAGGTAGTTCCAGCCAGTTTGATCACTGTTATAATTTCTAAATATAAATCTTATCACACTACTGTATCTCTGTGTCCAATTTATTTCAGACAAAATTCCAGATCTAACGACCTAACTTATGGAAATTAACGGTTATTTTAAACTTCTAATCAAAGTTTGCGCTTCTAAACCAATGACAGCTTTACCGTTATTAATTGTGGAAAGACCATGGTATAGGCGGGGTAATCCATGGCTAGGTGTGCATTAAACGATTTGAACGAGTGGTTCTTTTCCTCCACGTCATGCATTAAAATCGTTTAATGCACATCTAGCCGTGGATTACCCCTTACATATCATCTGAGAGAGACAGCTAATTCTGTATGTAAACAGATATACTTACCAATCACGACCTCTCCGAGTTGGAGAGCGGACAGTGAAGTCTTTCCATTGACTCCCCTCCAATTGAGGTTTTTTCCAGGGAGTTAGCAATCACCCTCTTCAATATGCGCCAGGTGTAGTCGAGCACATCCGCCCCGTCAATACACGCTAACCAGTTTACCTGAAACCGATTGAAAAAACAAAAATAATATACAATAATATAAAAATAAATAATTAATAAACGTGTATTGCCTCGTCAACTGTGTCAGTGCTTCTCACTACTTTTGCAGTTACCCTGCCCTGTGTGCTTTCCATGTTTTCCTCTTCTACCAAAGATTAGGTCATAACTGTTCCCTCATATCAAAGTGGTGTTGAACATTGTGCTTTGAGTACGAGTGTGTCCTTTTCAGAAAAAAAGAAATGCTCTCAGTCGCTGTGTAATTGTGCAAGCAATTCTTAACAAAAAAGAAAAAAAAATTCTCACCAGTTTTTGCTTGTAATCTGGGCTCTGTTGCATCCTTTGCTCCAGACTACGCAGTTGAGGAAGATCTTGCAGGGGCAGTAAATCTTCATTAATATCTAAAGGCTGCATCTGGACCTCCTGTAGTTGAAGCAATCTCAGTGGTTTGTTGGTCCAGCACCATCTCTAATTTAGTCAACACCTCCCTCAGCATGGCTATGATAAAGAAGTTAACAATATTTACAAATGATACACACTACAAAACTATACAACTCCATCCTTAGTCTTATTCCTAACCTACACAATTCCAGTAAGATGGCTGAGTGGAAATCACGGCTGGCCCTACCTGGTTCTGATGATTACCGGAGGCTCCTCGTAAAGTCTGACAGCCTGGCAGCACTACAAGAGAACACTGTGTTAAGGGAAGTGAGGAAACATGTTCTACAAAATTAATACCTACAAAAGAAAGTCAATCAGAAAGCAGAAGAATACACTCACATGGCATATCGTCCATCGGCTGCCAGTTCTGCAGCATCTCTGGGAACGAGCCGTGTGCTGCTGCTGGTGGTGGTGCTGCTGGTAAAGTGGTGGTGGGAACAGGGGGGAAAGTGGTGTTTGGGGTGACTGTAGGGAAATTAACAGTGGGGGCAGGTGGAAGAATTTGTTTGGGTCCACAGCATGCTGCAAACTGTGTGGGCTTTCTGACAGAACATATTAAATTAGCATTAGCGCCATGTTCCAGAAAGTTCTAACCAAACATTCAGGAAAAAAAGACAATCGGAACAAAAAGTTTAAAAAAAAAAGTAGTAAAAGAGGAAAGGAAGGAATAAACGAGGAGTTTGTGTCTTGTAGAGCAATAAAAACTTCATAAAAAATATGTCGAGCTGTGAGAATCAGCATTTGTCACGATGATGCCAAACGTTCTGCATCTCCCGACTCTGCTGTTATCCCGAAGAAACACTGAGAGATCAAGGTTTTGTTTGTTTACATCAGATGTACTGGAGCTGTGAATAAATAGACTAACAGATATCTTAAAGTAGCTAGATAACGTGTAGTCATTGAACAGGGGTGAATAGCTATTGAATTGCAGTACATAATTCAATAAGGTTTGAGAATGGAAGAGCTGATCGTTAAATACCAAGCACGGCTCACAGGGAATGTATGACGGGATAGAGAATGTTGCTGATAAGCCGTATGAGTGGGCTATCTCCCGGTTTGAAAATTATCCCAAAATGCCTAGAAATAAAAAAAGGAAAAGTTGCAAATGCGCTTCAAGCGGTTTTTGCCTCGTATAAAGTGACTAAGTGAAGGCTAGATGAAGTGGAGGCTTCATTCTAGACTCAGTCACAGCTTAATTTCTACTAAAATGTACCAGGCTAGTGAAAAGATCTGGAAAGAGGAAAAGATCAGAATGCAGAAGGAGATCGCACGTCTTAAAACTAACAATAGCATGCTTAGATCATCCGTTGAAACACTGTCCCGTGAGTTGGATGAAGCACAGGCTGCTTGTCAATTTCTGATAAATAGTACAGTTGAGAAAAACACCAGTGAGAGATCTGTGGGTGCCATGCTTTGTAACAGAGTTTCAGGTTTTCAGGAAGTCAGTGATGGGGGTTGGGAGAGAGATTCTCTCTCCCATTTAGCAGTAGTCAACACTCTGACTGCACAGTTAGATTTCCCATGGCACCAGTTCACTCCACTACTACCATGCATAATAGTGAAGGGGAAGGACCAATGACACACAATGGTCAGAGGATTTAATCCAAACAAACTAGAAGCTGTGATTAAGAATATTGGAAAATTTGACCCCATCAAACAGAATCCTTTAGAGTTTTGGAAAAACCTGGATCAATATTCAGACGTGTAGAAGTTTACAGATGGTGACGCATGCGTGGTGCTGACTCTGTGTCTGCCCGATACTCTGCCTTATATGAGAAAGTGAAGGTCAGAACTGCAAATACATTAGAAAGGAAACAGGGATTGCTTGAAGTTTTAGGAATGATGTCAGTTGACTGGGATAAAATAGGTGAGATGACCATGAGGAAAGGGGAGCACCCAGTGGCTTTTTCAGAACGGTTATTGGAGGCGTTTAAAACGTTCAGTGGTAATCCTGATATTACTCAGGATGATGTCAGCTTCAAATCTGTCCTACTTAGCATGTGTGACCCACTCACCCATTCTGCTGTGGCAATGCATGTGACACATCTCTCCAAGTATAGTGACATTATTGCAAAAATGACACAGTTTTACAACATTAATGCTATTTCAAAGAAATCTCATCCCGTGTCAGCAATAGGTATTATAAAGCCCTATCCGAATGGAGGTCGCAAGGTTTCCCGGATAAACGAGGGCCATGCTACTGGAGACAAAAAGGAGAGCCAACCTCCTCCTAACCCTGATAACCCCCCAGTGTGCTATTCATGTGGCAACGAGGGACACATTTCTAGGGAATGCAAAGTTTTTTTTCTAGGAGAACAGCTCCTGACATTGAACTTAACCAGTTACAGGCTGCGGTTAACAGACTGAGCACGGAGAATGAACTGTGTGCTCACATGGAGAAACAGAGCTTTAAAGCCATGTCTTCTTCAGCATAGGGATCACAGGCCTCCATTTCACATGTAGCACCCTGTCACGAGATAATCACGGTAGACCAATCGTAAATGTCGCTGTTGGAGGCCAATGCGATGATTGGTTAGTTGATTTCTCTTTCTCTTGCATCCCAATTTCTCTTGCATCCCAGACAGAAAATATGCCGTTCCAAACTGGCAAAGATGATTTCAAAGACAAAGCCTGGCGCAGTAGAAGTGGTGATGGTCGCGGTATATTAGGTTCAGACATTATGACTAAGCGTGGCTATATCATTGACTATGGCAACAATTGCATTTGGCGTAATCCTCAGAGTAAAGATTAGCTTGTGGAGATTTCTGCTGTACATGTGATCAAAAAGGCAGAGGATTATGACTTACATACCTTGTTATCGCTGGAAGATTCTGAATGATCAGAACGATTGGATGAGATCAGAGGTGTTTTTGTTCATTCAAAGCAGGATTGTGGCTGTGCTGATACTAGTGTGATGGAAGTGAAGGTTCACGGAGGTGACCCACCCTCTCTCAGACAGTACAATTATCCAGATGCTGCAAAGCCTTACGTACAGTGTACTGTGGATTCTCTGTTGGAACAGAGTATTAACAGGCCTTGCGTTTTCAAATAAAGCTTTGAGAGATTTCACAAATCACTACATAGACTTGTTAACATTTCTATGTCACAGTAGTTCGATATAGTTAAATCACACACATGTATTCACATTAATTTATGCCATATTTACATTTACATTAATTTACCACATATTTACACCTCACATCTCTTCAAAAACTCAATAAAGTCCATGGGTGTTTATTTTTTGTTCTTCTGTTGTTTTTCTTTCGTCTTTGTAATTCACTCACAATCTGTTTAAAGACCCTCTCAGCGGGGATATGACACTGATTAATAATCAATTTACACCTTGTTTTCCAGATTTTATAGCCAACGGTGCATATAACAAACCAGTAAAAGTATTTTACTTTTTTTGGTTAAAAAAAAAAAACATTGTCCTTATAAAAACCTTTCTAAAAAGCAACTAACTGCGCATGCTCCACAAATCTAAGATATCATATAGACATGAATAATTAATTGTGCAAAGAAGACTGGTCTGTTTTTAATGAGAAAAGGTAAAATCCCACCTAAGATGAGTTCACTGTGAAGAAAGGTATAAAAGGGGCTTGTGTGTGTTTGTATATTTTAGAGTTTCTGCAGAGTGAATCACTTTATTGTTTCAATAAAGTTTGATAATTTTTTGGCATCTACAAACCCTCTGTCTCTGAAGTTTTATTTTAACTTAGGTTGGAAAGATTGTTTCCATGACATTTTGAGGGCTGAAAAGTGCTTCTTTTAGCCAGAGACCCCTGTAATTGTAAGGATATATTCCACAACCCCCCTACAGGCCATGAGACAATAGTCATTCTAGTTAAAGGAGATGAAACAGACCAGCCTTACAGCATACACACATCACCTATTGATAATGTGAAAAGATCTCGGGAGAGGTTTCAGACAGCACTAGACTGCTCAGTGAGGCGATATAACAGCTGCACTGCTGCCACCTAGTGGATACTAATGTCTACCAACTCATTTAAAATGTCAATAAGCTATCATTTGTACGTTTATAATTACATAAACTGTTCACATACTACTGAACATAAGTATTAGTACTTAGTGTGTATGTAGTCTACTATAACTGTACCATACATTTCTGTCTAAAAAAAACATTCAGAGTACACTCCACTTTGCCCACTTGTTAGTGGATTTTAGGATTATGTTCTTAAAACAGCTTTGCCTTTCATTAATAAAATAATAATAATAATAATAATAATAATAATAATAATAATAATAATAAATAAATAAATAGGCTTGTTTTTAAGCATGACACTTCCAAATTCACTCTGGTTAAATAATTACTTTAAATAGAAAACGTATTTTCCCTGTACTTTAGAGACACTGTACTGTTCGTGAAGAACAAACACGATCTCATGATGGAAATCATCAACTTTTGCGTTGAGATTATACGGGGCTGGGGGGGGGGGGATCCTATATAAGGATTTTTTTTTAATCGCATGTATTTTATAAAAATAAAAAAAAAAACATTTTGTGTGTGTAATTTAATTATTTACAGCCAAAGCCTCTGAGAAAATACGTCCCAAACATGTATGTGGTGCCGACAGAGAAGTGATATGATTTAACATGGGAAATCCGACATGACTTGACAAACGGCATCATTCCTGCAAAAATAACCTACATGAAACATGACATAAGCAAATGACTTTAACGTCCATGTCACGTGAATTTTTAAGATTTTTATCTAATAATGCAGGTAGGCTGCACGATTATGGCCAAAATGATAATCACGATTATTTTGATCAATATTGAGATCTCGATTATTGATCACGATTATTCATTGATTTTAGGGACAACATATTTTTATTGCACTTTCACATTTAAATGAACAGACCGCTGCTTTCACCTCCATGTTGTGCTACATTCCTGATCATTTACAAATCTTTAACAGTGTTTACAGGAGGAGAGATGCAAGACAATTTCTTTTAGGAGCACTTGTGCTCCTAATTACAAAAATTTAGGAGCACAGTTGAAGTTTAGGGTTTTTTTTGTTTTTTAAACATTTTTTCTTTTTATTTATTTATTTTTTTAGAGATGGTAACATTAATGTGCCACAATATAAGTAAATATAAGTAGGCATGAGAAAACTTGAGCTGGTCAATTATGACAGACTTTAGGAACATAGTGTGAGCCATGACACATTAATTTACCTTCTGATAAACTAAATCTAATATTTTCAGTTCATTTTACAGACTGTATGCACAAAACAACCGTGAACCTGTTTACCTCGTAAACAAATACAATAAACATCAATGTTCAGTGTTTGAAGTCTGCTCCTCTTAAATATATTTAAAGCTGCACTATTAGACATTTCCACTGTCATGGTTCTGGGCTGGAGTCAGTTCTCGAACCGTTTTTTTAACGTTTTTTTTTGTCTTAAGACACACAAAATTTGTATTCAATCTTCTTAATGTATTCCCAAGACGAGCTTAACTCTTCTTTATGCAAAAAAAAAACTATTTAATCAACACTTCTTCATTTAAAAACAATGTTTTTGTTAACAAGAAAAAGCGCTAACCGTCACTGCACGAGGCAGTCAGCGCTGTGTGGTGCGTGCTTATGTTTGACCTTCACAAATTGGGACAAGTTTGCATTCATTGTTGTTATTTTAGTGTATATATATTCATAGATATACTTTTGTGTTCACTTATAGTTTTGTGGAAAAAAAAATTAACTGGACCATGTCCGGACGTCGGTCCAGATCCAGATCCCGTGCGCAAGGACCGCCTCCGCAAGAACCACCTGCGCAGGACCCGATCAAGCAACTCCTCAATAACGCCACTGTTTTGTTAGGGTAACGTCTGAACTTATTCACTCTTATTCTCTGTCTCTCTCTGCGCGTTCATTACGCACCTGTTTGACTGACTGTGTTTAACGTGCAGCGCAGCACAAACAGTAAGACAACTAACTCAAGCAGGCTTAGCTGCGCTGAATGCTCCAGCAGATCCAGCAGCTGGCCAAGATTAGAGCGGAGGGAGCCAAAGTGACTCTTGAGCAGAATGTACTACACTGAAATACTTCAAGCTGCTTTCACACCTTACCAGCCCCTGCCCCAGTCAGAGTAACTCTTCTGCACTGTAGCTTTGTAAACAGATGTTGTTTTAGTTTGAGATGGCGTCGTAACCCTCAGGTTCGAGTTTAAAGCAGAAGGAGCGTTACAGGAACTTGTCATTAATCTCTCACTAGCTGCGTTTACATGGACAACAATAATCCACTCTTGATCCAATTAAGACCATACTCTAATTAAGAAACTACCATGTAAACAGCAATTTTTTACCTTAATCTAATTAAGGTCATAATCGAAGTAAGCAATAATCTAATTAAGACAGGTGGAGTTCTCCTGTTTTAGTCGCATTATGGACGTGTAGTAGTGACATGTAAACACCTTAATCACACTATGAACGTCGTGTGAGAGTTTTCACCACATTTTGCGACAGGACACGATCACACACGGCAGTTTTATGGCGAACAAGAGAGCTCGGCTGTGTCCCAAATCGCATACTTTCCTACTACAGGCCTGTAGTGGGGAAAAATACATGTATCTCGGCTACTATATAGACAGTAACTACGCGATTTGGGACGCAGCCCACGGCTTCAAGCAGTCGTCTATTAGCACGTACAGCATGACAAATAAATTAACTGCACTTGAATCGTTCATAAAAAAATTAAATAAAAACATGCAAAACTGTATACGGTTCCATAACGAAGACCAACTGTATGTTGATACGTGAAATTCTGGAGGGACGTCGTGGCGCAGTGATGTAATGACGCGGGCTGTTAATCTAATTATGTTCTAAAACATGTAAAACAGGAACATGAAAGGAATATTCTAAAAGCGACGCATGTAAACACCTTAATCACATTATTATCTTACTCAGATTAAGGTCAATAATTAGATTACTGCTGTCCATGTAAACGTAGTCACTGTGACCCGAAAGCTGCTTGTTGGATGTTTAATGTAAGATTAGAAAGTTCAGCTGGTTTATCTCCTCTCAGGTGTGTGTAAAAGAGAACCTGGCTGTGTCCTTGCAGCGTGTGATTTCTATTTCGTCTGTGTCTTTTCAGGAGGAGGTGGAAGACGTCACCAAAAGCTTTGTGATGAGCTGAATTTTTTTTTTGTTAAATAAAAAGTTTCCTTAAACAACCAACACCTGCCTGACTGTACGAGTTATTTACATGAACCAGCCGCAGAAAATTATGCAAATTAATAAACAGTGTGTGATTTCTATTTCGTCTGTGTGTTTTCAGATGAAGGACGTGGAAGACGTCACCAAGTTGTGTGAAGAGCTTGTGATGTTTGTTTGTGTTTCTTGATATTGCTGTACTGAATGAATTAAAAGACTTTTACTCTGTAACACTGACTTCTTGACTGACTGTGCCGATGATGCCAAACACGCCACGCTGAACTCCTGAGCCTGAACGAACACATACACACTCCCCTCAGTATATACACTTCTGGTACACACGATTTTGGATTAACTACGTGTTGTTGGAGATTAAGTGTTTAATGTTTACAGCCTAAATTGTTGCCATGGAGACAATACCTGAAAGGGCAGAGCTTGCCGGTCAGCAGGAAGTTCCAGAGAGAGTTACATGGCACTTTGGAAGTGTTTCCAAAGTCCACAAACACCACCTGTACACACACACACACACACGTGTACATTCAATGTGCAGTTTTCCTGTAACCACTCCATGCTCCATCACGGAGGCGCTTTAGTAGGTGTACGTGTGTGTGTGTGTGTGTGTACAGATGTTACCTCCACATTACTCCCCATGACATGCAGTATTTTGGCTCTGTAGTAGTTCCCAGGTTTGGTGTGAGTTTCAGAGAAAGGGGCGAGACAGAAGATTTGGATAAAGTGAGACAGGAAGTGGGCGGAGCACCCGTGTATTAACGGCCACTGTCAGCCACCTCTGTTTCTCCAGACTTGCCTCGTGAGCCTGGAAACCCCAGAAATGCCCCACTTCGATGACCTACACACACACACACACACACACACATTAAAATCCTGTTAGTGCGCACACACACACACACACACACACACACACACAGACACAGGAGCCACTGCTTTTTTTTTTTTATTTGTGCACTGAAAGTGAAAGAGGCAGAACAGACACCTCGGTGATATTGACGATAAAGACAGGGTTAGACGGAAGATTCTCCAGCTCAGTGGAGCTGCTCAGAACCCCGACAGGGCTCACTGACTGATTCTGAATATCCACATTCACCCTGAGAGAGACACACACACACTCACACACAGTGAGTGAGAGAGACACAGAGAGAGAGACCTGTAACAGAACAGCACTAATATACAGAACATCATCTAAACATCACACTGTCTAGGGGATGTGGTCACATGACTACTCTCACTTAAAATGTAACTATGACTCATCTGATGATGCTCGTTGCAGTGTGTGTGTGTGTGTGTGTGTGTGTACCGTGTATATCTGAGGTGTGAGATACACTACCCCCTGCCCAAGTCTCCACCTCTCCAGCGGGTTAAACGTTGAGATGGAGAGGAAGTCTCTGCTGCGCGAGGAGGAGAGACAGAGAGACCTCTGGGAGAACGCCAGAACCTCTCATTGACGAGCGGTAGAACTCTACATAGGCCCTGATACACACAGACCCACAATACATGTTTATAGAAAATCACAATTAAACACACACACACACACACACACACACACACACACACACACCTGGAGCTGTCAAAGGAGATGGATTTGATTTAACCACAGTGTCTGAAGAGAGACTGGAGCCGTTTATAGTAGAGGAATGCAAATGGAGGGAGATTACACACCTGAGAGAGAGAGAGGGAGGGAGAGAGAGAAATATTATTAATAATAATATGAATCCCCTAGTTAAATGGAAGCTGACTGAATACCACTACGGCGGTCCTGGGGTCGTCTCCATAGAGCTCCTTGGAGGCGAGCTCCTCGTCCACAGTTCCCTGGAGGAAGCAGTTCGGATAAAATGCGCCTGCAATCGCCACCTGAACAACGGAAACATCACTGATACTTAATAATAATTATTATTTATTTTCTGCAGGAGTAAGTTACACTTCTTGGACTTTGTCGCCATGGTGACAATTTTAAACTCTGCATTTGCAATTTTACTTTGGATGCTTGTGCTTCTAAGGCTGTGAATTATGACTAATATTTATATTTACTGTATATCAGGGGTGCCCACACTTTTTTGACTTGCGAGCTACTTTTAACATGACCAGACAAAGAGATCTACCTACACTAAAAATGCTAAACATATTTATTTATATATACACTGCGTATACTTACACTGTGTCATCGACCTATTTCGGTCCCAGAGAGTCATTGCAAATGACCCTAAAAGAAAAAAAGTATATATATATATATATATATATATATGTACACACACACACAATATATGTTCATGTACCTTGCATAACTGCATGAACCCTTATGGCGCGCTACAGTTCAGTACATTTTTGGTCATTACCTTACTCTGATGACGTGCACTGAATAGAATCAGCCAGGGTTGCATAGTCCGGACAGTAGCTGCTGGTAGCCAGCCTCAAGCAGGCCTCCAAATGATGATCAGTCATTGTGGAACGGTATTTGGACTTAATGATCTTCATGTGGGAAAAGGCTGACTCACATAAATAAGTAGAGCCAAATAATGCAGTCAAGGAGGTGGCACATTTCCTCAAGTTTGGGTACTTTTCCCCTGTGAGTAAGTTCCAAAACTGTCCATGAGCCCTGGACTAGTTTCAAAATCTCATCCTCCACATCAAACGAGTTCAGGTGAAACAGCGTTGCAATTTTCGATGCGAGTGAATCAACCTCAACATTGTCCCTAAACGGGTAGCACATGAATGTGGAGAATGGCTCCAGTAAAGCAAAGTCTTGAAAGCGTCTGTCAAACTCTGCCCGACAGCTGTCAATCTGCTCCGTGTAGCGTGCAATGTTAAACTGCGCACAAGCCGCAATTCCGCTGTGTCTCCAGCTCTGACGCAAGGTTTTGGAAGTTCCCAAAAACATGGCGCTGCAGCTTTGAGAACAGAAGTTGCATTTTCCGTTTAAAGGCATTAACTGCCTTTAATTTTTGTCTTTTCCTTGCAGCTCCAAATTAAGTTGGTCAGATCGGTTAAAAATGCTCAGTTAAAAAAAGTCCAGCAACCACTGATCATCATTGACTTGGGTGTATTCTGCATGTTTAACAGCAAAAGGAAACTCGCTTATCTCCGGACAGAGCTCTCGAAATCTCTGCAGGAATTTACCCCTACTAAGCCATCTCACGTCAGTGTGTAGCAGGAGCTGATTGGTCGCAGTCTGCCTTCTCCAGATGCACACGGAACAGCTGTCTTTGAAGTGATCTAGCACATATAGAACAGGCGACCTTTGTTGCCACATCCATGATCTCTTTCATGTTTAGCATTCTTGCACATAAGGCTTGTTGGTGTATTATGCAGTGGTAGTTAAGGAAGTCAGGGAAAGCATCGTCTTCCCTGCACTTGGCAATGAATCCATTTGCGCTGCTCAACCATTGACTGATATCAATTTGCACACTGGAGCTGGGTTTTGTCAATGAAGTCTTTAAAAGACTGAAAAATGTCCTCTCCCCGCGATTTCGCTCGCTAGCCTTTAGCACTGGCGCGCTTGATCGCACATGCGTGGTGAGAGAAAAGACGAGATCTCAGACTGGCTGCCCTGTACATCAACTAACATCTTTTTTTTTAATGGCGATCTACCCGCACTTCCTTTGCGATCGACCAGTTGATCGCGATCGACATATTGGGCACCCCTGCTGTATATATTTTGACCTGAAGAAAAAGCCTCTTTATACACATATGCTGTTAAACTACACCTGTTCTACTCGTGTGTGTGTGTGTGTGTGTGTTACCTGCACTATGAATTTGTGTGTGCACGAGCTGGTGTAGTCAGAGGGAGAGGAAGTTTCGCTGATGTGCATGTTGAATTGTGACACTCAATTCTTCAGATCCTCAAACAACTCAGCCACCTGTTCATCAACTTGCATACTAGATCCCGTACCTACATGTTTGTTTAAACAGATTTGTCCAGGAGTAATTGAACCACTTTTAAATATAATCAATTCTTCCCTAAGCACTGGCTATGTACCTAAATCACTTAAATTAGCAGTTATTAAACCCTTGATTAAAAAACCTGATCTTGACCCGTCTCAATTGTCCAGCTATAGACCAATATCAAATCTCCCCTTCATCTCTAAGATTTTAGAAAAGGTTGTAGCAAAGCAGTTATGCTCGTACTTAGATAGGAATAACATTCATGAAATGTATCAGTCAGGATTTAGACCTCATCATAGCACAGAGACAGCGTTAGTTAAAGTGGTAAATGACCTTCTACTGACCTACAATCAGGGTTGTGTCTCGCTGCTTGTGTTACTCGACCTTAATGCAGCTTTTGATACTATAGATCACACTATTACCTTGATAGATTAGAAAATGTTGTTGGTATTAAGGGAACAGTTCTCTCCTGGCTCAGGTCTTATCTGACCGATCGTTATCAGTTCGTAGATGTATATGGTGATTTCTCCATGCGTACTGAAGTTACTTTTGGAGTTCCACAGGGTTCTGTTTGAGGCCCACTGCTCTTTACTTTATATATGCTACCCCTAGGTGAAATTATTCGTAAACATGGAATTAGCTTCCACTGTTATGCTGATGATACACAGTTGTATGTTTCAGCGAAGCCAGAGGACAGACAGAAGCTTAGTAAAGTTGAGGATTGTGTAAAGGACATTAGACGTTGGATGTTAACTAATTTCCTTCTACTTAATTCTGATAAAACAGAAATACTTTTATTAGACCCATGTGTAGCTAGAAGTAATCTTTCTGATCACATGGTTACTCTGGATGGTCTTTCTGTTTCATCATGTACAGCAGTTAATTATTGACTCCAGCCTATCATTTGATGCTCATGTAGATAATATTACTAGGATAGCTTTCTTTCATCTCAGAAATATTTCTAAGATAAGAAACATATTGTCACTACATGATGCGGAAATACTAGTTCATGCATTCGTCACCTCTAGACTAGATTACTGTAATGCCTTACTGTCTGGATGTTCCAGTAGGAATATAAACAAACTCCAGTTAGTCCAGAATGCAGCTGCTAGAGTCCTAACTAGAACTAGAAGATACGACCACATCACACCGATATTATCAATACTGCATTGGCTCCCAGTAAAATCTCGCATTAACTATAAAATACTTTTATTAACCTATAAAGTACTAAATGGTCTCGCACCACAATATCTAAGCGATCTTTTGGTTTTATATGATCCGCCACGCCTACTTAGATCAAAAGATGCAGGCTATTTGACGGTACCTCGAATAGTGAAGTCTACAGCAGGGGGAAGAGCTTTCTCTTATAGAGCCCCACAGTTATGGAACAGTCTTCCTATTAGTGTTCGGGACTCAGACACAGTCTCAGTGTTTAAGTCCAGGCTTAAAACGTATTTGTTTACTCAAGCCTACCCTGACTAGATTCTGTTCTACTACTTTGCAGTCATAATAATCTTTTTTCTCCCTCTCTCCTTTCGCCAAGCCCCACACGATTTTATGGAGATACTAGAGATCCAGATCCTTTCTGCCTCTGGATGGAGCTCAAATCTTCTTTAATTCCAGACTGCTGGGACTACGGCTGCTCCTAACGCCATACAGACTTCATATAAATCCATAATGAACTTTTTCACACTATCTGTTGTTACCCAGATGAGGATGGGTTCCCTTCTGAGTCGGGTTCCTCTCAAGGTTTCTTCCTCTTAAAACATCTTGGGGAGTTTTTCCTCGCCACCGTCGCCACTCAGTGGCTTGCTCAGTTGGGATAAATTCACACCTTTAATATCTGTATACCGTGTTGATATTTCTGTAAAGCTGCTTTGAGACAATGTCTATTGTAAAAAGCGCTATACAAATAAAATTGAATTGAATTGAATTGGGCTCCCAGTAAGCATTTCATGAGGAGTCAAGTGCGTCATACAATTGGTCTGTGAACGCATCTTCATCAATGCCAGTGGTAAGGCTTGGACCCAGTTTAGGCGAGAGCTCTCGCATATTTTTGCCAGTTTACTTAGTACGGTACCGTTCACACGTTCCACCATGCCCTGGGATTGAAGATGATATACACAACCTAGCTTATGATCTATGCCCAAGGCAGCTGCAATATTATTGATGACATTATTCACAAAGTGGGTGCCGTTGTCAGAACTCAGAAAATCAGGGATACCGAATCAGGGAATGACCTTGCGACATAGAAATTTAGCCGCGGACCCCGTGTCCTCCTCGGAAGTCGCAGTCGCCTCCACCCACCTGCTGAAGCGGTCTACTATCACTAGAATGTAGCGCTTCCCATTTGTCCTGTTGTCTGCTCCCATGTGTACATAATCCATCATTATATGCCGGAAAGGTCCCGTCAGCGGGGGAATAAAATGGGGGGATGGGGGAATATGTCCTAAGGGGGCGGTAAGGTTCTTTCGCACATTGTAGTTGATGCACACATCACATGTGTTCAACGCATGGTCCACCATACTGGCCAGGTAAGGGGACCACCATTCCTGACGGATTTTCTGGATAATTTCGGCCCTATTGGCGTGATCCAAGCCATGGGCTTCTTTGATCAAGAGTGGGAGGTAGCTGACTGGGGCTATACACAACCCTTCTACACTGCGCCACAACCCAGTACCCGCCTCTTTTTGCGCCCCCCGTTTTATCCATGCCAATATTTCGTCCACTCCTGCGGAGTTTGGCATCCTCACTACATGGGCCCCATTGTCTTCCTGTGGATGCCGCAGCTGGCTCTCCCTGGACTGAGTTGGGGCCATCATCCGCGTAGGCCCTGCAGCAGCTTTCGCAAAAAGTTATATTATTATTATCATTTTGGGACCTTTTAACTAACCAACACATTCATAATTTATGGAATATAAATGAAAGGTCCAAATGGACTGACTCACTCATTTCTCAACAATGGCCTGAAAATGCACACTTTTCCCCCACCTCCAGTCTTCCCTGGATCACACAATCTGGGAATATGTTTTTATATATTTACTAGAAATTCTTATTTACACAATAGGCAGTCTGGCAAAGGTCTAAAATGTTTTTGAATGCTCCCCAATTTTTAAAACATTCATACAGCCATTATTGATACCAAAGTAATTATAATACTCACAGTCACACCCGACTCACAGAAAGTCTGTACCAGATTCAAAACATTCAATGACAAAGCAGAAGAGCGCTGAAGAGCACACGCACACCGTATTCTCTTTTTCACACACACTCCCTGCGCAGATAAGGCCCAATAGGGAAACACATACCTTCCTTTTTATCTACAATGCCTGCAAGCTCACATACACACATTATATTCACACACTATTACACATATTTATTTTATTACATACACACAATTGTGGTTTCAGAGTATAAAGCACCTTCACACCAGCTCTGTATGTATGAAGTTTACAGTCATATAAATTAAATGCAAATTTCTCCTAAACTAATTTTCAAAGCTTATCAAACACACATGTCTCCTTATCTATGGAGCTCATGTTCACAGCACTAATGAATACATTTTTCCCTGTCTCCAAAACTAAGTTTCAGAGCTTATCGCACATGCATGCACGCTCTCACACCACACTCATATTATAAGCATACACATTTGTTATTACACATTCATACACCGGGCGCGCTGGGTCCGTTCCCTAAGTTGCGTGACCCGGACCAGGGCCCAGGATTTATACCCCTCTCTATCCAGACCTGGAGTCAAACCAGCGGTATTAGGGGTCCCCCACCAATGCAGCCGCCACCTCTAGTGGCCGGTATCTGGGGTTTGAGGCCTCACATCCACCTGCTTCCTATCCAGCCCTGGAATCTTTCACCAGCGGTATTGCAGGACTTTTGCTCACACAACACAAATGCCATTCCATTAAACAACCTTACATAGTTACAATCAGTTTACACTTCTCTTACCTTTTCTCACTCACTCAAGGTTCTTTTGGAGACCAACTTAGTCCTTCTTCCCACCCCGGGGCTTCCCACTTGTGGCAACAGATCACTAAAACAGAACTTTGAAATAACAGGTGTCTGCAATACCTTTTTTCCCCTATACGGCCTATCTGTTGCTTAGAGAGTGAAGTCCCACGGGAGAGATTACAGACATATAGATTTTAACACGGTCCCTTGGTGGTCGCCAAATGCTGGCCCAAATTTAGCCTATCACCCAAAGACACTTAAAATTCAACATAGAAGCAAATACTCACATCTGTGAACCCAGTTGGAGATAGAAAAAAAGACACCAGCCGTGAGTGAGAAGAAGCAAGGGTCCAGATTTTATTTCCACCTCACGAGATCCACACCAATGAGAATTCTCAGAAGTGATCTGACACCTGGAGCTCAAGCTCCAGTATTTATACTGTATTTACACAGTAGATAACCAATATATTTTAGAAAGACTATGATATCAGTACCAATAGGGTTAAAAAAGAGCTCATCTACATTACCATGATGTTTAAAAAGAGGCTTATCAAATTTACCATGATGTTTTGAAAGAGGACTTTCTGACTACCATTAGGATTGAAAGTGGGATAGAGAGAAAACAATTTAGAGAGACCTTGGTCTCATGTTGTTATCTCATAATGTTATATGTGTGCGTTGGGGCCTTTGGGTGTGTTATGTCTGCACGCCTGCCCTTGACAGTACGAGAGTGTGTGTGTTTCTCAGCCGGCACTCCTCAGCTCTTATATTTCTCTGTGACTAATAAACCATAGTGTGTTACTCTTAAAGATCTTAAAGTGTGAATCCAATTCGTCAATATCCGCCTAATACCGCTTCTGTGTGTCTAGGTGCCCGTCGTCATTTTTCCTTCTCTCCTTTACTGGAGGGGCTGGATTTGGATCTGAACACTCACTATCAGCTTGCGCATCTCACTGCTGACATCATGGTGCTACTTAACGTTCTTCGCAGCACCCCCTCTGGAAATGGAAATGCGGGGTCCCCACCCCCTCTCAGATACAGAATCCACCCCGCGAATGTGTGTATTGACGCCTCTACACAAACAGACCCTCTGCCAGACCCTCCCTCCAGCTTTCAGTCTGAGGATGATATTGCCTTCTCTGATCTGGGCTCTGACCATTCTTCCCTCTTCTCACCTGTCAGTCCGTGGTACTCTCAGTATTCTCCTTATTTCACCCTTGCTGGCTATCCCATGTCCCCAGGACGCCACGCATTTTCTTCCCCCTACCGCTCTCCTCAGGATTACACACCCACCAGTCCTGTGAATTTTCAATAAAATTACATGTTACTCATACTAGGTCTCCCTCGTGTTTATTTCATGTCATTTTTAGCCACACAGTGCCAATACTTTTGAGTGCCGGAGGAGTAGGGCGGCAATACTTTCGAGAGCCGGACGTGTAGGGCGCCAATACTTTCGAGAGCCGGACGCTAAGGGCGCCAATACTTTTGAGAGCCAGACTCTAAGTGCGCCAATACTTCCGAGCGCCGGACGCGTAGGGCACCAATACTATCGAGCGTCAGACCCGTAGGGCGCCAATACTTTCAAGTGCCGGACACGTAGGGCGCCAATTCTTCTGAGAGCTGGACGCTAAGGGCGCCAATACTTTTGAGTGCCGGATGTGTAGGGCGCCAATACTCTTGAGAGCCGGACGCTAAGGGCGCCAATACTCTTGAGAGCCGGACGCGTAGGGGGCCAATACTTTTGAGAGCCGGACGTGTCGGGCACCAGAACTAATGGAACCGGCAGTGTAGTGCAGCTATACTTTTTAGAGCCATCTGTGTGGGGCGAAAATACTTTTGAGAGCCGGACTTGTACAGAGGCAATTCTTTTAGAGCTTGCCGTGTAGGGCGCCAATTCTTTCGCAGCTCAATGCAACTCAATGGGAAATTTTCCGAATTTGAGCCTCCGTGACGGGAATGCCGACATTCCGATCACTTCTGTAATACATAGCACACCTCACCTCAATAAGCCGATCGATTTGACACCTCAACTGTCGATCTCCGACAAACGGTGCGGGACTAGTTACGCGCCAAAAAAAGTGGAAGAAGAAGAATAATTATAATAATTATAATCATAATAAGTTTGCCGAATAACAATAGTAGTGCTTTTGTCACTAAATTGCTAAAATCACTAAAATGCTAAAGTCACTAAAATGTCTCTAAATTGCGAAGCTTTTGAATTTTCACTGCTCGGTGTGGGCTTGGCCATCTCACAAATTTTGATGTTTCATCAGGAAAAGGAAGTTGTGTTAACTCATACATAGAATGTCCAATTTGTTCCAAACAAGAACCGATACTTCCGTACCAGGTTGGTACCAACATTCTTAAAACGTGACGGTATTAGTTTTTCTGCACTAGCGTTGGAACAGAGTTTAATGGAGGTACTGAGGTTGCAATTCTTCTGGACCTGATGGGGCAACAAATACACGCAAATGTTTTAGTCGGCCCACAAGTGTTGAAGAAGAAGAACAACGCCTACAAGTACACAGGAAAAACTACAGAAGATTAGCTTAGCTTAACAAGTTTAGCTCCGCCCCGACTCGTTGAGAGGTAAAGAGAGGAAAGCTTGTTGAGAGGAAAGCTAGTATCGGAAAGCTATGCCTCGCCATTCAGCCCGTGTCCTGTCAGCTAACGTCACTAATAATTATTCAAATGTTAATGCTAATAAATCTTTTTGGCCTGCCACAACATCGGTGAATTTAAACTAATGCTTGCATTCAGAGTATAAGCAGTGTGTGTGTGTGTGTGTGTGTGTGTGTGTGTGCGCATTTAGGAGTGCACCTCCACTCATTTTCAGACAGTGTTTGATAATTAAAATACCCCCCCCCCTCTCTCTCTCTCTCTCTCTCTCTCACTCTCTCACACACACACACACACACTCTCTCTCTCTCTCTCTCTCTCTCTCTCTCTCTGCCAGAGGAGGATGTACTTTTGGTGTACTTTTGTACTTCATGTACTTTTGGTGGTATCGGTACCGACTACTAGATTTTTGGTATTGTGACATCCCTACTGGTAACATGAACTGTCATAATTTACACTAACTCAAACATACAGTGTTAATCTGCACCAAATGTCACATGTTTTGTACAAAACTTGGCCTGGGCTATAAACATGCCAATATTCAGTTATAGTCATAGAGCCACCTGCTGCCAACAGGAAATTATACATCGGACATCGTGACACACTCCTTACAACATATAAATGCAAAAAAGTGCTAAAAACTGGAACTGAGTGCCCCTGGCAGAGCAGCCAGAACGTGCATCCAGGTGCGAGGGCCCTTTCATCGCTGCTTGCAGCTTTAATTATTATTATTATTATTATTATTATTATTATTATTATCTCCCTAAAGTGACCAATAACAAGATCTGAATGGTAAGTTTTTAAATTTGGCACATTGATACTACAGGCCACAGGTAACTGGCCCACATGAGCCCATAGGTGGCGCTACAGGCCACGCCCAAACTTACATGATTTTCATTCTGCCCCATAAGTCCAAATTGTCTGAAAATTTGTATACATGCTTTATTTCCCATCAGGAACAAAAATTCATTGGGACCCATAAAGTCCACCATGATAGATTTTCCTGTACACTTTGTCCAAAACTACAAAAATCTTCTCCTTATGAACTGTAGGTCCGATTGATTTGAACTGGTGTACTTGTGTGGGATACTTGTCTTTCTATAGGGTGATAAGCAATAAGGAATCAAATAAAAATTTGCCAAACTATTTTCATGTTGGTGAATTGACGTCTGCACATATCGTGTCCATAAATCAATGGAACATTAACCTTTTGTACTTGATCTGTGGCACACACAAAGAGGGCACTACAGTATCTTTGGTAGTTAAACATAATGTAACTATCTTTATCATCCCCTAGATGGCACTGTTTGACTTGGATCCAGCCAAAGCACACTTCATTTAGATTTGTTTGAGCAGCAGGAATAAACATAAGTAGTGTTGTATCAGCATGAAGTAATTCTCAAAACTTCTCACTCCTCATTGTTTTTGACAATGATAATTTGTGGAAAACTACAAAAATGAACTTAAAATCTGCCATTGATCCAAATGCTTTGAAATGTTACATATGTGGGATACATTTCTCCACCATGTCAATTTTGAAATAGTCTGCAATCTTGAAGAGGAATCCGACCATTGCAGCTTGCAGCTACACACACAATTAATTTTTTTTTTTTAAATCCCAGTAGCAGTATGGTATTCCTACTGTGTAGAAGTACAATATATCAAGTCCTCTCTTTCTTTTCTTGTCTCTTTAGCCAACTGATGATGTGGAAGTCACAGTTAGGGAAGTTAAGGTGGGCATCCTGACTGTGAGTGATGATACCAGACATGATGGTTTCGTCCCAGCTGATGTCCTGAATGTTGCTGTGATACTGGAAGGGGAGATGTTCCTAATGCTCTTGCTATACTGCTTGGACTACTCTATGTTCTGAACATTAAGTATCCCATAGAACTATGATATACCTTTTGAGGTACTTCAGAGAATTTTCATGAAAATTGGCGAGCTGCACAGCAAGAGTTCACAATCTAAAAAATAAATTAATGCAGTGATGTAAAAATGGTGCAAGGCAACCTTATTGTTCAGGGTTTTTTTTTTCACATGGAGCTTGGGGGTTCGAGCTTGAGTACATAGAATTGGAACTTTTTCACATTTGATATGGTTAAATGGCTATTTCACCCAAAAATGAAAACTTGCTGATTTACTCATATTCAGGTCATCCATGAATACTCTGATGCAGCTTTTATCTGCTGTTTGGACTGAAAGTTCAGGCACCCATTCATTTGCGTTTTATGGACCTATGTATGGGTTCCGATGAAGACAAATGCATACAAATCATGGATGACCTGGGGTAAATTATCAGTAAATTTTCATTTTTGGGTGAACTAACACTTTAAATGGCTTCTGATCATAATTACACATTGGTTTGTGTGCTTCAGCAATATTTTATTGGTCAACTTGTGTACAAGGCTTATACTGCGTGTTTGTAGACAATACATGTGCTGAGCCTTTGAAGTGTGATAATGCTGTTTTTTTTTTTGTTAATTTTATACTTTTATTCTCATTTTGGATACAATTTTATTTATTTACTAATATTTATGGTATAAATATTAAATATATATTTATAGTACTTATATTGAGTACATCTAACTTAAATGCTAGTTGAGGCAACTTTGCAGTTGAATAAAGAAGTTGAGACGACTTAACTTTTCCTAACTACATTTTATAAGTTACAATTACTTTAAGTGAACTTTTGTATTGAAGTTCATAAAACTAAAAAAAAAAAAAAAAAAAACATGGAAAAAGGCCACTTTATGTTGTAAGTTGAGTCAACAATTTTTTTTGACATTTTATTTATTATTATTTTTTGGGGTGTAAACTGTCCTGTGGTATGTCATTAGTGTTTTATTTTTTTATTTTATTTTTATTTTTTGTATTACTCTGTGTCTTGTTTATATGCAGCACTGTATGTGTAAATGCACTGTAGGATCGCTATAAATCAGCAACAAATTCCTTGTATACTCAAGCATACTTGGCAAGTAAATCTTATTCTGATTCTGAAAGCTGTTCATCACCCTCAGTCCTAAACTCTCGTCTCATCTCCATCTTATGATCTCAAACCCAAATGTCTTTGGTGTACAGCACAAACAAATGAACTGGTCTCACCGCTCCAATAGTTTCAGAAGGGACTGTAGCTAGTTCTGACCATGTAGCTGTAACTCTACAAACCCAAAGTAGCAGTTTCATCTTTAATTTTCTCTGACACTGGGAAAACATGATGGTTTCAGACTAGGATATCATTTCAAACAGCTGAAAATTTCAAACAATAATCTGAGATTATTCTAACGAAGAAGTTTAAACATGAAGGCACTGAAATGGGCAGCATCAGCGTAATCTGCACCAACTCCAGTATGTTCTAGAGAAAAGATTATACTTTTCAATTTCATTTAAACGCTTACAACGCTTAACTTATCAAAACCAACCATAGAAGGATACCATACACAGCCACTCAGTACTACTGCAGGCCTACCTTGTAATCTAACCTGTAGGGGTCCTTTGTCAACATGGTCTCCCACAGGCCACTGTAGGTCTTGTCCTTGAAATTGTGGCTGATTTTCAGCCCCTGCCACTCATCCTGCATTGCAGCCATGTTGCACACCGATCTGCAGGATTGAACAGAGCAAGTGAGTTTACATAACATTGTCTCATATGGTATTGCAGTGTCAAATAAGTTCTTGCGTCTCTAGAGGCTCCTTGAAATCCCTCACCAGGTCTGCCACATCACCAAAAGAGAGAAGGCTGGCCTGGTCCTCTGGCCATGTGTCAGTGTTTAGCACTCTGAAAGACTCCACTGGGGTCTGGGCACCTTCATCCTTCAGCAAACCACCAAACCTGGCTTTGAGCTCTTCCATGCCAATGTTGATGGCTGCGTCTGTGTGCTGCTGTGGATTGGTGAGGCCTGTGAAGCCTTTCCGATTCCCCTTCAGTGTTAATCCCTTTAACAGAAACACACACACAAACCAACTGACAATGAAATGTCTGGCCATTTGTCAGCCAACAATAAGGTTGCATTTGTCTGGCCATTTTTTTATCGACTTCTCCACTGCATTTCCATCCTTATCCTTTAATTGGTTGTCTTGTATTGTGCAATTAATACATTCATTCTCACACTGAGTCTTAATCATTAATTTCTCTTCCATCCTAACAAACTCTCATCCTAATGTAACCAAGTGAGAAATGGTCCGATTATTGTTTAAGTTAGGAAAGCTGTTAATGGCCTAAGTTGTCCTGGAGGTGTCAGTAAGTAGCGATGTTGGGTACAAGCGAAGAGGCTAGGCATGCGCGCACACACACTACGCAATGTTCTGTGAGAAGTGCGGGAGAGAAGTTCGCTCTTGGGTTTGTTGGTAGATCTCACACCATCCAGTGTGTTCATTAAAAATGTTGGGGGTTTCAACTCCTGGAAATTGAAGATATTGTGCGGTGCAGGATCTCATAGATTTGTGAGTGTTATTTCATTTTTATTTGTTTCAACGATGTCAGTGGGCAAGATAAAGAGTATATTCATTTGTTTTCTTTTTCTTTTATAAAATTAGCCCACTGCTGTATTGTCTGATGTAAAACTTGTTAGCTACAGTGTAGTCAATTCACTTATCAGATCAATTACCGAATAAATGTAAATCTAAAGAACCCTTTTAAATGTGTTCCTGGTGGTAAACCCAAATCCACGGTCACACTAACACACCTGGAATGTCCTCTCATCACCCTGCTGCTGAGCAAGCATGGTCTGTATCTTCTCCAGCATGGCCCCCTGCCTTTGCCCTAAACTTTAGTGCTTCCAGTCTGGTCACTGTCTTCCTCAACTCTGATATGGCTTGGGGGAGGATCAGGTCATTCTTTTGCAGGGTGAGGCTAAGTGAGGATAGCTCCTCAAACATGTCTTGAGAGAAAATGGCAGAATACACAAGAGTGCATTCTCCATTTCACACTTTATCTGTTAAGTAGTGAGTAAATAAATACACAGTAAAAGTAAAATGGGCTTCATTTTAAACCATGTCTGCACTGTTGTACCTTTTTCCCCCAGTGTTTACCTGACTACCATTTGACACTCGTCTCCTCACTTAGAATCCAGCAGTTCCTGCACATTCCCACATTATTTCAGTGATTGGATCATTGCTTGCGAATCATCACTCTCATTTGCATAACGCTAAGACCATCATCGTGCTATGTTCACATCGCGCAGTCATGATCCTGACAACTTCCGTCCTCTTTCTTCCTCTCCATGGTAATTAGTGGTGTACTTCGCTTCATCGCGCTTTTGTTGCATTTATTGAGAACAGCCCGTCACTTGCACACTGCTCTTAAATTATTTTTCCAGTTCGCACGCAGCTATTATTAGGCGTAAATGCGAGTGAAATACTCGCACTGTAGAGCCCTGACCGGCGCCACTTCATTCCTCGTGCATGGAGGGTATGAGGTTCCACTGGTTGGTGCTTGGCTGTTCAGCCGTGTTAAGCCGATCTACGCCATCGAAACCTCCCATCGCGTAGGTGTATCCATCCAGCATGGCTACGTTCACAAAGCAACGGCAAGACTTCAAAGTGGAATAGAGAAAAAAAGTGCTTTAGATCAAAACTTCTGCTGTATCCGGTCACAATGGCTCATATTGTGCGTTCTGATCTCGGCTCATGACCAAAGAAACTTTTTTACAATGTGCATAAACCCGGCTTAACCAAACTCAGACCTATCATAGAGTAATTAGAGGAACGGTCAGGAGCAGAGAGGGTTACAACAGTTACAGTTAATTACAACAGTATGTTGAACTGATTAAGTTATTTTGAAGGTCATTGTGAAAGTTGAATAATGGTAAAGCAAGTAGCAAAGAGCAGTCTGGTGCACGCTATGGTGCGCACAGGTTGTTCATATGTTGTCCTAATATCATGTTTATGCATGTAAATTATGGAGAGGGATGCTTGTATCGATATGATGTGGGAGTAAAAGAATGTGCACTCCCAGAAAAGGGGAGGTTTTGTCTTAGGCAGTTAGAACAGTTAAAACTCAATTTGGAAGCAAAAGAGAGAGAGATTCCTAAAAGTAAAAAAAAAAAGAAGCACAGTTTTTAGCAGACTGGAAGGCATTTGGTGAATGTCAGCGTGAGGTATATAAAAGAGAGAAAAATGTCAGGCAGGGCCCTCATCTGTTTCTCAGTGTGCTAAGTTACAGAACGCTGATCCTGACCTGGACTCCGCCCCTCCACGGCAAACACAAGTAGCAGCAGAAGTGGGTCCCTCAGCACCATCATCAGATCCACATTTCTGTCCAGCCCTCACTGCGCTGGAAGCCCTACCTGATTCCTCTGAAAATGCAAAGCAGGACTTCTCACCACTTAGGACTCAAGTTCAGGGGGACAAAACAACTGTCTGAAGCACATGCCCACACCTCCCTAAAGGCACAGGGATCTGTACATGAGATAATAACATTCCCTATGGTGGACATGGCAGGGCCTGATGGGGCAGTGCTCGTTCACCGGCCCTGGGCAATGGCTGACTGAACCCAGGATGGCAATGCAGCCTACACAGGAGCGATTGCAGCTCTCCAACAACGACTAATTTAAGCCCTTCCTGTGCGAATGGACATGGAAATAAATAAATAAATAAATAAATAAATAAATAAATAAATAAAAAGCAATGTGCAAGTAGCAAGATTCAGAGGGGAAGATCCAGAAGAGGGGACATCAGACACCCAAACTGTGAGTTAGCTCATAAAGAGCAGGCATATACACATAGATGTACACTAGGGCTGCAACTAACGATTATTTTCATAATCGATTAGTTGGCCGATTACTTTTTTCGATTAATCGGATGAGGCGGGGCAAACTTCCAGTATTAACTAACTTAAGACTAAAATATTAACTTAAGACTAAAACTTTACACAATTATTTGTACAATTATACAACTCTGAAAAGAACCTAATACACAGACCAGAATATACATTATTCAATTTTAACTGTAGTTTAATTCCATGCTTTTTATTTTTTGTATGTATGTATGTATGTATGCATGCATGCATGCCCTGATTGGTAGAACCAGTCATTCCCCAGGAGCGAGAGATAGTTTACAGAATACATTTACAAAATACATTTTAATAAGATAGTTTACAAAATACATTTTAATAATAAAATGTATTTTTTTTAAAAAAATGAATATTGTTTATTTAGATCTGTCTTGATTCATTTTCATAAAGTTCCAATGAACAGTAAATCTACATTTTCTCCTCCTCTAACTTGTTCAGTACTAGTAATACAGATTAAATACGTGTGGCACAGATGCCGTAAACTATGGAACTGGTCCAATGTTATTTGGGAACAAAGATCAAGCTGAATTTTCTCAACATAAATGTTGTGTGTGTAGTTTGTTATCAGATTGTCTAGACGTACATCGCACATCTGATAAACGAGATTTCCTCTCCCGTGCTGTAATGATGGCTGGAAACTAGGACTTAATGGCATATACTGTAGAAAGTTCATATAGAACATAGAGAAATCTCATTGGGAAATAAGTCACCTTTCACGTTGCCTTTTATTATGATCACAACCAGACAGTTATATTGTCTCTGAGTTTAATAATAAGATTAATGTTTAGACTTTTTTTATGCTGAAGAAGCAAAAATCTAAGTAACCCTTAACCTTCAGACTGATGATTTGCAATGTCTGAACACGATGCTTGAAAAGAAAAATGTATAACGAACTTGAAAAGATGGAAAGGGTTCTATGAATTAGTAAATGGGTATCTCTCTCTCTTTATATCGCTATTACAACAGTGTTTAAACAGATACATAGCAGACAAATATACATATAGACAGTTTTATTTTGTACACGCATACCAACTTAATCTTCACCTATCATCGTTCCCTGTTAATAAAATCTGTCAATACCTAATAAAACAGTTTAAGTCACTAACCAAAGTAAGTATACAAACTGAAGCTATGATAAAAGAACAAAAACAATGAGCCTTTCTCAAAGAAATTCCTAAATCCTCTGACCTAGTATATGGCTGTACCATCTGTCTATTAAATAAATGCCAGTCCTTCATGCTGAAAAAGAAGGATCCAAATATAATACCAGTAGTTTGGCACTGTGACTCAAAAAGTTGTTTTATATCTGACATCTGAAACTGCTGTACAATACTGATAATGCTCTTACAGTTAAGAGGGCTGAATGGCAGACCTTGTTAAATAATATTTTATGTTTCTTCCTCATAATGTGTTATAATAAATTCTTATATATCTTATATTACTTTTTGCCTTTTCTTATACGTTGAAATGGGAGAAGAGGGGTCAATGCTGGTGCGAAGGTGATCCTGCACAAGGACATGTCTTTGTAACTGTAAGTGATGAGTCAACTTAATCCTTCACATGGTATTCATAAGGTGCCATAAGTTTCTGCTTCTCTATGGGTCATGATGAGTTTGAACAAAATGGTTTGACTTAATACCCGCAGCAGTAGTGTACAAGTCATTTCTTCCTAATTTGTTTATTGACTTTTATTGTATGCCTAAATGCAATAAAAGTTATTTGCCAGATTCAGATGCTCCTAAACAAATTATTATAAAGTATGAGTTGGTAACTGATCAACAAAGACTGTACTATCATTTCTAATATAATGCATTAAATATGGACCACTATTTTCACTGAAATATTTCAGAGATTTTTTTTACACTAATTGTCTATTGGAACCTTTTAAAATAACTCGACTGCTTCTATAACTTTGGCTTGTAGTGTATATGACTGCTCCCGGTCATAAACCCCTACATGGAAATAAACGTTAATCATTTCAGATCGGGAGTGGGTAAAGACAGACTGGTGATCTGATCTATACGTGTACCTTAGATAATGCCTCTCTGAACGCCATGGTGGGACGTTCCAGAGTTGAAGTACTGTACAAGTCCTAAGCATTAGATCACCCCAATTACTGTGGTATACTCTTTCCATACCATCGTGATCTTTGCCTGACGAAGCCATAACGGTACCATGTATGGTAACGTTTCTGTCACGAATGGATGTGGTCCCGATTTAACATAACTATAAATATTTTTATGATCATGACCTTTGATCTAGATATAGAGAGTTAGAATGTGTATCTTTTTGACCTTTGACCTATACCTGTCAAAACTAAGGGTACATTATATACAAACTATCTCTCTCTCATAACTTATTTACCCAAGGTACCTCATAAATGTAATATGTAAATGTAGTGTACAATGTATAAATTATGTTGTGGTTATATCTCTATGCAGATTTATTTAAAGCTGCTTTTTGACTATGTCCAGTGTTAAAGGGATGTATAAATAAAATTTGATTGAATTTAATAGTTTTTCTATTTGTATATAAAAGCCTGTGCATGGCTCCTCCCCCTCTCGCAGGTCTCACTGTGCACTAAAGTGTGTTTGTTTGTGTATTTGTGTTTCTCTACAGTTCCTCCTGTCATTTCTGTACCTCATGATGAATACACACTCGGTGTTGGCGAGTCTGTCAATGTGCCATGTTCAGCGATTAGACTGCCGGAGCCCAAGCTGTAATGACACAAATTGGGTGGTTCTGTGAGGGGAGGAGTCAACCTCCTGACCTTCAAGAATGGAACACTGCACATTAAAAATGCACAACTTGAACATGCCCTGATTTTCACGTGCACAGCCCTGAACAGCGCAGGGAGAGCGAGCCATGACATCACAGTGATTCTGCATGGTCAGAACACACCCACACACACCCCCACCCACACACACACACACACACACACACACACACACATTGTGTTTCACTATAAAACTGCTGAGATATTTTGGTGGTAAATGTTGCTATGTTTTGACTTTTTAAGTCCCGCCCACAATTCCCGTTGGTCAATCTGAAGTGTCCGTCATCCAGGGCTTCCAGAGTCTGCTGCTTTGATCAGCTCAAGGAGTTCCAGAACCCAAAATTCACAGGGAGAAAAACGGAGACCAGAACCTGCGGGGAAAATTTACTGTCCTGAGTACAGGAGAGCTAATCATTGAGAGAACCCATTTCAACACACACACACACACACACACAATGTTTGACTCTTGAGTGAATTTGTGATACTAAGCTGTAACTCTTCAGGCTCCCCTTTATCAGCCCTCTGATGCAGGTGTGCTCACCTGTGTGGCCATGAATGCAGCAGGTTCTGCACATCACAAAGTCCATCTGTCTGTTAACATGAGGCCGGAGTTTAAGGAGTCACTGAGCGACATGACACTGAGGGTGGGGCAAAATCTGACCCTCACCTGCCACGCCCACTCAACCCCTCCCCCTGCCATCACCTGGAATGTTAACAATCGTCCCTATACAGATAGGCCTCAGGGTTTAAAGGATGTACATACACATATGTCAGTGCACACACACACACACACACACACACACACACACACACACACACACACACACACACACACACACACACACACACACACACACACACACACACACACACACACACACACACACACAAGCACTGATATGTGTGTGTGTGTGATTTTCCCTGCCCCTCTTGGTCAGGCTTCAGTGTGGATGAAGCGGGTCGGAGTTTGCTGATGATTGGGAATGTAACAGTGAGGGATTCGGGATTGTACACGTGTACAGCGGAGATCAGCGTCGGCTCTGTTCGAGCGTTAGCATTCCTCCATATCACAGGTGAGTTTTAAATACAGGTCTGTTTTACACTCTCTCTTTCACTCTATCTGTGCGTTTGTCTCTCTCTCTCTCTCTTTGTTTCATTGTATCACTCTCTGCCTCTGCCTCTGTCTCTCTCACTATAGAGCCTCCAGTTCTGAAAGTAGATGGCCATGTGTCTCAGTTTGTCCCTCATGGTGCTGTAATTGTGTTGGATTGTTCTGTTAGAGGAACTCCAGCTCCGGTGTTGTGCTGGTTTAAAGATGGCCACCTGCTGCAGGTCACTGAGCGTCTTCATCTAACAGCTCTCCAACAGCTCTCTCATTCTGTACAGCGCCATGGTAACCATCCCATATTTCCATGTTTCTGTTACTACACATACAACACAAACTGTTGTGTCTGAGTACAGCTGCACTGAACTGTGGAATGATATTTAGTGCGTGTGTGTGTGTGTGTGTGTGTTTGTCAGAGCAGGGATTCAGGAGAGTATCTGTGTGTTGCTGAAAATGAGATGGGAGGATGATATCTCTGAAAGTACAGGGTGAAATGTTTATCGTTATCACTGCTTTTTGATATTTGTGTTACAACTATTACATTCGTAATCAGTTTAATAAGCAGGTTAATCAGTAATCAGTTTAATCCACCACTGTTAATATTTGTGCTGCAGTTGCAGGCGGTTACTCTCACTGGGAGCAGTGGGAGCCATGCAGTGTCACATGTGGGTGTGGCCTCCAACAGTGAATCAGATTTTGCAACAACCCAAAACCAACCAAAGGGGGAGCAGCATGTGAGGGTTCAGATGTTGAGTCCAGGCAGTGCCAGACATCCTTATGTTCAGGTTATTTATTTGTTTGTTTAAAAAAAAACCTTAATAAATTAAACAAATAGAAAAAATTACAGTCATATTCATACATACTCATTCTCTCTGTATCTTGCTCTTTGTCTGTCCTTGGTATCTGTCTGTCTGTAGGAGACTCTCTCCGTAGGGCTCGTGCCAGTGTGATCGGGATGGTGAATGATCGTGAGTTTGGTGTGTCTTTCCTTGTAGTGAACATCAGTGAGAACTCAGAGCAGATGCAGCATACTGGAGGTTCACATGGAGAACGTTCCTCCCAGTGTGGGTGAGTCTCTCTCTCACACACACTCACTCACACACACGCGCACACACACACACACACACACACATCTTAAATTCATCTAAAATATACAAAATAAAATGGCCTACATTTGCCGTGTACAAATAAATGTCCATGTCATCATTGTTCATCACCAGCTTATGGATAAACAAAACACCCTTTTCTCCAAATGTAAAGACTTCCAGTCACTGATGATATTATATATATATATATATATATTATATTAGTGGTTAGCACTTTTGCATCATACCTCTAGGGTTTGGGGTTCGATTCCCACCGGGGCCATGTGTGTGCTGTGCGGAGTTTGCATGTTCTCCCTGTGCTTGGTACATGCATGGTAGGCTGATTGGCGTGTTGAGTATGAATGTGTGTGTGTGATTGTGCCCTGCGATGGACTGGCACCCTGTCCAGGGTGTACCCCGCCTTGTGCCCGATGCTTCCTGGGATAGGTTCCAGGTTCCCCGTGACCCTGATAAGGAGTAAGCGGTAGAAGATGGATGGATGGAAGTGTACAACATATTCACACTGAAGTACTGAAGTAATATCTTTACAGAAAATTCCTGTTATTTTCATAGTACATTTTGATTAATATACATTTACAGCAGGGTTTTTTTTTTCCAAATATGAACACTACAGTTGACAGGTGAACCCCTGCTATCAGTTAGTCAGGTAAAAATAACAACACACCTCCAGCATAAACACTCCCTTACACTACTTGGGACACACCACAGCGGTTTGTAAAGTTGTCTGCAAGATAATGCTTTGTTTATACACTGTTTTAACAGCTGATAGCAGATGCGTGAGACACGCATGAGAGACGCGTGAGACACTGGCAGTTATAACAGGTTTGTGTGTGTGTGTGAGATGGTATAGAGAAACAGATTCTTTCAAGGTTTGCCTGCCTCTCTGACACCATGTGGTTTCACACACACGCTCACACACACGCACACACACACACTCACACACACACACACACACACACACACACACAGAGGTATAAATGTACAGTATAAAGATTAGCGAAAATTGGCAGGTAAAAGTGGCGAGACTTGTTGAGATCAGATCAGTGAAGTCTAATCCTCTCCTGAGGTTGAGTCATACTCACACAGCCTCAGGAATCTGGTACCTGAGCCACTGATGTGTGAATCTGAGAAAACGACGCTATGAAAGATAATACAAAGAGAGTAGAAGAGCTCAGGAGGACGAAGGAGAATTAACAAGTAAGGGTTAATGAGTTCCTCTATGTGTGTGTGTGCGTGTGTGTGTTAATGTGCATGCAGGTCCTTTGCTGAAAGTTGTTGTATCTGCTTTGACTCCGGTGTACTGGACGGCTGTTCATGTATCAGCAGGAATGATGAACGGCTTCACCATCAGCCGCAGGAATTTCAGACAAGAATCCTAACTGGAGTTTCACACAGGTAACTTTTCCAGACAGGGTCAGAATGTATTTACATACACCAGAGACGTAAAAATAAATAAACTGTAATAGGACTAAAGCTGTCTCTCTCTCTGTGTGTGTGTGTGTGTGTGTGTGTGTGTGTGTGTAGGAGAGATCTTAAGAATAACCCATGTGGTGAGAGGTGTGGATGCAGAGGGAGTTTTGCTAGTCGATGTGGTCATTAATGCATTTATTCCTGCAGTGTTTTTATCCCCAGTGCTACATCAGCAGGTCTTAATTTACGCTTCATTAGAACTTTACATTAATCATCGATACATTAATAACATTAATCAGATGTGTGGAATAAAGATCATCTTGGGTAAAAATCCTTGTTTCTAGGACTTTGATGAGACGTACGTGCAAGTTGGCTCTGGTCAGATTTACTCCTGGTCTACCCAGAATTCTTTTCAGCAGGGTGTCGGCTCGGTGCTGACTCTGCGCTGTAATCACTCGCTGGAGTTTGAAGGATCAGTGAAATGTTTCGCTCCACTACTGAAGCAAATCTGTCAGACATCAGCAGCTCCTACAACATGCTCAACTTCAGGCTGTACTTTCACATCACAGCCACATTATCACTGCCAGGTCATCACAACCATACAACAATACTAATGACAATACTCACATCACAACCATACAACAATACTAATGACTATACTCACAAAGTCCATCAATTTCATCATGGTCATGTTCAGGGCTGAGCAGGAGGAACGACATACACCATGTCTGGAACGTCAGTAAAAGTCCAAAATAATTCTGTAAAAAAGCTTCAGTTTTGCCACATAATTATAAAATAGATCAAGGCATGCGTGTTTTATTTTGTGTAGATGATGAGGGAGAGAAATGCCCAGAAGGATTCTTGCTGGATGAAGCATTTTACTGTGCTGGTAAATACTTTTTAATGATTTCTGATCAAATAAATTAAATTATGTTGTCATGTCATGTATTTTAAACTACAACTAAAGTAGCTCATATTGTAGTGTAGGAGAGTTAGGGTTTAGGATTGGGATAACAGTTTAGTGTTTAGGAATGTGATTAAGGTTCAGGATTGGGATTAGGGTTTAGAATTGGGATTAAGGTTTAGAATTGGGATTAGGGTTTAGAATTGGGATTAATGTTCAGGTTGTACGATTAAGGTTTAGGATTGGTATTAGGGTTTAGAATTGGGATTATTGTTCAGGGTGTATGATTAAGGTTTAGGATTGGGATTAGGTAAGTAGGGTATGATAACTGTCTAGGATTTGCAGATCCTCCTTGTTTATAGTTACATGTGGAACAGCAGTGAAAGAAGTTAGTTCCTGTTCTCACTCACGTTATAGCAACTATATACAGTCATTCCCTCATACGTTGGTACTGCACCATGCAGGAGCATCTCAATTATTTCCAAGCTACGTGCAGATACGACTCTCAAAATAACTGTAGGATACGCACAGCAGATATCTGCCAAAAGCCTATGTACAGTTAAAATCGAGTATAATTAGGGTGTTAGTTTGTGTGTTGATGTGTTTTTATATGATGTTGTGTTTCAGACGAGGATGAGTGTGTGTGTCAGATTCTCCATGTTCTCAGTCCTGCATTAACATCATGGGGGGCTTAGCTGCAGCTGTCCATCAGGATTCACCATCAACACCGAGAGCAACAGCTGTCAAGGTCTCTCTCTCTCTCTCTCTCTCTCTCTCTCTCTCTCTCTCTCTCTCTCTCTCTCTCTCTCACACGCACACACACATTCACAAACCTTATAATTGTATGTGTGTGTGTGAACGCTGGTTCTGAGTCTCAGCCTGCTGCATTGCACATAGCACATTTTGCCAAGCAGAAGAATCAGGAACATGCAGTTATGTGGGAAACTCTGATCAAAATAAAAGCGTAAATAATTTTACTTGCCCAGTGGAGTACCTAATGAATTTATCATGTTTGTTCCACAACTGCAGTGTATGCATGATTTAAGTGTCTTGCTGATTCGCAGTTCATCACTCCCCTGGCATTTCCGGTTCCTGGAACGTTCAGGTACGTTCAGGCTTTGCTCACGCTGTAATGAGGTGAACATCTCAAGGCTAATTTGTTGATTTATAGTCTTAGAGCAGCGCTGGTGGTGCGTGCATTGTGGTGAGTTGGCGCCGGAGATCGCGTCCAGTGATCGTGACATTATCCGGTGGCTGAATGATATGTGTATGTAGATGTCTATGTATATGTATATAATAATAATAATACTTTGTTTTATAAAGCGCCTTTAAAAGCAGCTTCTCAAAGCGCTGTACACAAAATAAGCAGTACACAGAACAATAAATGTAGTGCCTTGTATGTCAACAACATGATCTTAAAATCGACACGGAACCTGACTGGGAGCCAGTGTAAGGACATCAAAACAGGAGTAATATGGTCACATTTCCTGGTTCCCGTCAGGATGCGGGCAGCAGAGTTTTGAACATATTGCAATTTATTGATTGTGGATTTAGACACTCCGGCTAAAACGGCATTACAGTAATCCAGCCAGGTGACAACAAATGAGTTAATCAGCTTTTCAGCTGCAGAGAAGTTTAGCATTGGGCACAGTCTAGCTATATTTCTGAGGTGAAAAAAGGATGTCTTCACAGTGCTCTGAACAAAAAAATCAAATGTGAGGCTGGTATCAAAAATTACTCCAAGGTTCCTCATTTTACTTTGGGTCTCTAGAACAGAGCTATCAACAAACAAAGACAGTGGAGCCGCTTTGCGAATTTGATGACGGGAAACTATAAGCACAACTTCAGTTTTCCTGCTGTTCAGGCACAGTAAGTTATTATTCATCCATGTTTTTATTACAGAAATACAATCAGAAAGATAACAAACATCAATGTTTTCACCAGATTTTGAGTGAATGTAGATTTGGGTATCATCAGCATAAAAGTGATAATTGTGATAAAAAGTGAGGCCGAGCGAATGCAGCAGATGCCTAAGTGGAGATAGATAAATATTGAAAAGTAGAGGGCCTAAAACTGAACCCTGAGGAACACCAGTGAGCACAGAGCTAGTGTCAGACCTGTAGCCATGCACAGAAATAAACTGGCAATGGTCAGTAAAATAGGATTTAAACCAGTTTAAAACTGTCCCAGACACACCAAAAACACTTTCAAGGCGGGTAAGTAAAAGACCATGATCCACAGTATCGAAGGCAGCTCTAAGATCAAGAAGAATACGAATGGAAGTAGCTCCGGAATCAGAGGCCATCAACAAGTCATTGGTGACTTTGACCAACGCCGTTTCAGTGCTGTGAAATTTACGAAAACCTGACTGAAGGGGTTCAAAGAGGTTATTAATTGTAAGATGATTACATAGTTGAGAGGCAACAACACGCTAAAGTATTTTTGCCAAAAACAGACGATTTGAGATGGGACGAAAATTGTTAAAATCATCCACGGAAACATTTTCTTTCTTTGGTACAGGTGTAACAGCAGCAGTCTTTAGTACTGCTGGAATGACCCCAGTCTCCAGTGATTCATTTATAATGCTGAGGATAGCAGGGCACCAAACATCGAAGCATGATTTAAATAGGTTCGTGGAAATTGGATCCAGCAAGCAAGTGGTTGATTTCATGCTGGATTGCTCCCTTGTGAGAGGCTCAGAATCAAGCAGTGAGAAATGAGTGAAAGAAACACCAGTGAACCTAGATGGACGAAGGAGTGAAGAGGCAGAGTCAGGTGTGACAGAAAGTTCTTTGCGAACATTAGCAATCTTAGAATTAAAAAACCAAGAGGCAGAGTCAGGTGTGACAGAAAGTTCTTTGCGAACATTAGCAATCTTAGAATTAAAAAACCAAAGAAAAGAATCACAAAGCTGCTGAGAAATAGGCAAAGTGGTAACAACATTAACTTGAAGCAATCTGATTATGGTTTGTAACAAGTGTCTGGGATTATTTTGATTATTTACAATATCCTGAGAGAAGTAAGAGGATCTTTCGGTCTCTATTAGTGCTCGATAATCCCCCAGAACATCCTTCCACGCTTGATAGTAGACATTCAGTCCAGTAAGGCGCCATTTACGCTCCATTTTCCGACAAGCAGCCTTTCTAGAGCGCAGATTGTCATTATACCAGGGAGCAGAGCGGGCGAATGTGACCTTACGTGACCTTAGAGGAGCAACAGTGTCAAGATTAGCAGCAAGAGCAGAATTTAATTGTAGAACTTTCTCCTCCAGCAATGAGGGATGTAGATCGCTTACGGTGGAAACAACAGAATTGGAGAAAGCTGTCTGATCGATATTCTTCCACTTCCACTTCCACTAAAAACAATATAACTTTAAAAAACTTGCAGTTATTTAAAAAAATATGACTTAAAATAACAAACAAAAACAAACCAAACGGTAACAGGAGCGGCAGCAAAACACGCCAGCGTACCCTGTCACCGGAACCGGATATGTATGTCGAGCTGCGGTACATGTGAGTAATCATACCACTTCCTGTCTGGTGTTTGTTCAGCCCAATGGTAAGTACACCTCTCCCTTTTGACATTGGGACTTGGTAGATTTAGTTTGACTCTGATCTTTGTGTTAAGGTGAGAGTGGTGAATTGAGCATCTAAATCTTCTCTAAGGCCAATCCCTAGCTGAAGACGCTTCATGTGACTCCGCTCCTGTTTTGCTTGATCGGTTTCTTGTTTTGTTTTACTTCATTGTGTTGCTTTACGGTCATTTCCTAAACTGTTTTGCTTTACCGTTATTTTCTTTGTTTTACTTATTGTTTTGCTCTAGTCTTTTCTTTTTCTATTTTTTCATTGTGCTGTTGTTTTTGCTGACTTTAGTTTTGGATGCATGTTTGGTTTATGTTCTGTAACCACATGTAGTGTGAGACACTATTTGGTAAATCAGTGTTTTCCAGCTTCAAACCTGTTCTTTCAGGTTTGTTTTCCCATATATCCACTTTACTATTGATGGGGTGTATGCTATGCTTTATTGTCTCCATGCTATAGTGGCTTTATTTTCCATTTTGTATTGTTTACCATAATTCTGGTTCTGCTTGGGTGCTGTTAACTTCCTCCATTTCATGTGGTGGTGTCAGTGGGTCTGGGTGTTATAGCCACCACACCAGGGTGTCTAATACTCTTTGCTTTTCTTTCTTTGTTTATCGTTTAGTGTGTTTGTGCAATTTTGGGTTGACGCGTGTTTTCTTTCTCTCCAGGAGCCAATGAGTCTTGGTGGGACAGGGGAGGCCAGCTGCATTAATTGAATACTTATGTACATGTGCTTTTTTTGTTTTTTATTTTTAATAAATCTGCAAAGATTTCAAACAAACTTCTTTCATGTTCTAGTGCAAGGTGATGTGACGTTGATTCTCAAGATTGTGGTCACTGCACAGGTATGTAGCTTTTTCTCCAGAAGGCAGCTTTTAGACCTGATACATATTGTGTCAAACTATGGTGGAAGATATCCACACATTTGGGATAAACCACATACTGTTTTCTGGGGCACCAGAGTTTAAACCATTCCGACCCATTAAGATAGTTGATGTCCCTGTTTACTGTGTGCATGGCCAGTGAAAATGTAACAGATTATTACTGTGGTCTTGTTCTTGACAGACCCTCTGAGGACCTGAATGCACTGCTTTGGTACTCTGCCTGTTCAAGCACCATGAATGAAGCTTCTGCTTGCACACACCAAGAATTACAAATGGTGTCAGACTGGAATGAGTTGTTTTAATGCCAATTCCATCACGAATATCACAGGAACAGAGGGCAGCAAGGATGAAGTGGTTTAGAGGTCATTGAAAAACAAGCGCTTCCATTTTGTTCCTCGTGTATAGAGAAAAAATTGTAGTTAGAAATGCAAACACAACAACGACAGAACAAAATGGTAAAATATTTGAAATGCCATGTAGCTTTCACAAAGCTCAACAAGGTCAATTCCTTGCAGGGTTAATTGCAAATTTTACTATACATAAGCTTTATTTCATCCCATAAAATTTGTTTTAGAAATGTACTTCTTAATGCTTGTCCTTCCAGTTTTTTATTAATTAGTAGCCCTTATTTTATTATTTTTATCGCATTCTTGCACAGAATTCCACTGGAGGAAAAAATTATATAAATAACTATTGAAAACACTATCATATTGAAGAAACTCCATATTTTTATTCATAGTTTAGTAGTAACTACACATGTTCTAGTGGAATAATAATACTTTACTGCTGAGACAATAGCTCCACCTACAGGAAGATGTCTGCAAATAACTCTACAGTACATGTCTATTTTAATTTTGGCTATGTGTAACATTTAAATTGACAGAGTAATAGGAACTCCATCCATCTTCCACGGCTTACTCCTTTTCAGGGTCGCGGGGGAACCTGGAGCCTATCCCAGGGAGCATCGGGCACAAGGCAGGGTACACTCTGGACAGGGTGCCAGTCCATCGCAGGGCACATTCACACACCCATTTATACACTATGGACACTTTAGACACGCCAATCAGCCTACCATGCGTGTCTTTGAACTGGGGAAGGAAACGGGAGTACCCGGTTGCCAAAAACATTTTCAGTACACCTTGGTATAGATTTTACAAGTCTCTAGAACTGTACTGAAGCATTATTCTTATAGAAGAGATTTACTTCATTTGTTTTGATGATGGTAGCAAGCAGTGTCTAACACTGGCAGTTGCATTGCGATTTGATTACTGTGAAGATTATAGCATATGATTTACATTTTAATACTTAAAACACCAAGGTGTACTGAAAATGTTTTTGGCAATGTTCTACTAAGACACTTTATATCGGCTTTTGCTTTAATTTGCCAGCCAACTGTGAATAAATATTCACAACAGTCAGATTTCAAAGCAAGGCAATTGTTATCAATGCTGTCTTTGCTTGATAGGTCATACTTGCTTGTAGTGCAACCATTAGCATCCTTTTAAGCTGCCTCCACTTGTCTTGCAGTGCTTCCTTAAAGCTGTCCGTCATGAGGAAGTAAAACACTGGGAAGATGACACTGAGCCTATGCAATTAGCCGTGTCACTGCGAAAACCGAATTGATGTAGTCTACGATGCACGGTGACAAATTTAATTCAGGAAGCCGAGAGGCAATGCGCACAATCCTCATTATATGGATGGGTGTGTAGAGCACCAGAAACATGATTGCCACAGCCCCACGATTCTTACTGGCCTTTGGAAGGATGTCGCATGCATTTCCTCTCTTTTCATGAGTACAGAAACCATGCTTTGTGATGATAGAAACAAACCCACCAGGGGCATCACATATCCAGTTATTTTGAGCACTATGCTGTAAATCAGAATAACTCTGGCCCACTCCAAGGCTTGCAAAATCACCACACACTGTCCAGCCATTGTCCTCCAAGTCCTGGATAATGAAGTCTATGAGGGGAGCAATTTGAGCATTTACCAAGATCCAGTTCAGTATGGTGATGCACAATGAGGCCTTGAGTGTCAACAGGATGTGTTCTCGCTGTGGGTGACATGCAACAAGAACCGGTCCACACTTACACGCATCATGAAAAGGATGCTAGAGTACAAGTTCACATGGAGGATGTAGCGATTGACCATGCATAGTGAAGTACTGAATTTCTTCTGGTTGTAAGCGTAGTTATAGGACAGCTCAGGTAAAGTACACAGGTAGATGAGAAGAGACACAGACAGGTTAAACAGGTACAAGTTTGTTGACTTCCAAGCAGGGAGCCAAACGATATAGCTTAGGACCTGCACTAGGTTTCTGATGAAGCCAATAGTAAATTCCAGACCATACACGGGCGAGAGGTAATATCTTTCTAATAATGGAGCAATGACACTACAGCAGTTGTCCTGCAGCCATAAAAAAACTAGTGTATATATAATTACTGTACATAAAGGGTTCTATTTTCATGTTATTGCAGGTGTAGTTTGCTGGTTAACACTAGAATGATGCTTTTTTTTTGGGCGGATTAAAAGAATTCACTCTTGAACTCTCTTGCTATTTTTGTGGACATAAATAAATGCTCTGTGCTAATGTGTGTGGAATGGTGCAGAAGGAGTTATGATGTACAGAATCTACACAATGTGATTTTCAAATCCATTTTGGTCCAAAAATGGACATGTATTACCCAAGGGATAAGATTTTTCCCTGTTAAAGTTCAGATTTATAAGTGGTTTATTCAGTTGCACACTAGGTTTAATTTTAACCAGCATTTAAATCCATGCCAGCTGAGACACACCATAAAAACACATGCCCATCCAGTCTACTATATATTCTATACACACAAGTGAAGCATAAACTTCACAGTCAGTAGTGTCACATGTGCTTCCACATTCCACATTTCTTGACCTCCCTTAGATGCCTTAGTTTTAATTTGATCTGCTCTGAAATTATGTTCTCAAAACAATAAAAAATAATTAGAGTTTGTATGAAGCAGATTATTTATTATTCTCAGGTGTGGGGCTTTAATTCTTTTTAAGCTTTCAACCCTATTTTGATTCATAAATTGTTTTAATTTATTAGCAAAACTGCGCAATTTAGAATGAATGTTGTATTTGACAGTGTTGAAAGAGTTGCTGTGAACTTAAGTTCAGAGGCATCAAGATTAAAAATGTTCACTTGTCCAAATGTTGTACATAAACATATACAGTGGGGTCAAAAAGTCTGACCTTTTTTTCTGAGGTGTTTTCATTTAAAATTTGAAATCAACAGAAGGTCATGAAAATTCACAATGAGTCACAACTAGTGATTGGGATGAATAGGTTGTACAGTATTGTCCCATTAGCTCAGGTATTCCAGGTATGTCAAGTATGTAATACTGTTCATTATTGTAGCAGGTGGGGAGTTGGTTTAGCGGAAGTCTGCAGAGGGTCTGTGCTTATTTTCGTTTTCTTATATGAACAAGCTGTTCTCTCTCTCTCGTGTGTGTGTGTGTGTGTGTGTGTGTGTGTGTGTGTGTGTGTGTGTGTGTGTGTGTGTGTGTGTGTGTGGTTTAGAGGTGAAGAGACAGGACACAATCCCATGAGATCAGCGTGTTTATTAGGGCATATACAAAAAACATAGTCATGAATCAAAGTATAGTCAGTTAAAAAGATTAAACTATTGAACTGGTAAAGAAGAACCCAAATTTCTATAAAACACTAGTTTAACCTCCTGGGAAACTGCTCTACCCTGGAAATAATCTAAATTTAATCCGTAGCAATAAATAATTTCAAGACATGTGGTCATGATTCTTACAGAACAATGAGAAATAGTTCCTTTCTACACCTCTCTTTAGATCAAATATTTATTCTTGTTACAAATATAACGTTAGAAATCTTCATCCTTAATTCTCTAGCAGGAAAAAAAGTGTTATTTAGAGTGTGTAGTGTAATGATATAAAATATCATATGACACTTTTTGTAATAAAGTAATATCTGTAATAAAACCTACGTAGGCCACACTAAGTAAAGAACATAATTAGCATTTCATTTAAAATGTCATGGCGTCAAAACTTATAGCAGTGTTCATCAGTTCAGAATTTATTTCTGGTGTAAAACAGCTAAAAGTTTTAAAAGGTTACTTAAAGTGGACAAGTTTAATTACTTTTCTCACCAAAAAGCTGGAAAGGTAATGTTTATCTGTATAAACATACATCTCTCTCTCTCTCTCTCTCTCTCTCTCTCTCTCTCTATCTATCTATCTATAAAGCTATTAAACAAACAAATAAATAAAAAAATACAGCCATTATTAATTATTTCATCATCAATATTTAATCATTTTAATGTAGGATTAATTCTACTTGGGAAATTCACCCTGGGAGGTGGGTTTTTTTTTTTAACAGGAAAATAAACGGTTCTTTACACCAGACTTGTGCATTTTGGACATTCGCAGGATTTAAAGCTGTTTTTAAAGCATTTCACAGAGACTGATCCTGTACTGCAGGTTTCTGTCAGGTTCACTGCATCCTGTATGTATCCGTGGTTACAAAATTAGAATTGGAACCTTGGAATCATGAGCTGTTATTATTCTGAAATGTGGAATCAGAACATTCCGAGTTGAAAAGCTGATCTGCATCAACACAATCCACATTCAGATGAATGTTGTACATTCAGTAGCTCTGACCTGCACAGAACATGAGTAAACAGGAAGAAGAGAAGGGAATGGAGAGGAAGGTAGACGGGATGTCCTGCAACATCATCAATGAGCTGCGGTTAGAGAAGCAGCTCTGTGACGCAGTCATCGTGGTGGACGGCGCCGAATTCCACGTGCACAAGATCATCCTGTGCGGCTGCAGCCCATACTTCATGGCTCTCTTCACCAACGGGGGGTACCCTCCTGATAAGCTCGGGTACAGCATCCCTAACGTTTCTGCCGAGATAATGGAGCTGATTGTGGAGTACGCGTATATAAGACGTGTTAACATCACGGAGAAAAACGTGTGTAAGCTGCTGATCGCTGCTGATTATCTGTTGGTGAACAGCCTGCTGAACGACTGCTGCACGTTCCTGAAGGCTCAGCTGTGTCCCGAGAACTGCGTTAACATCTGTCGTTTAGCTCACTCCTACTTCTGCGAGAAGTTGAAGCAGCAGGCCTTCCGGTTTATCTTGCACAACTTTGAGGAGATGGTGCGCCTCTCTGAGGAGTTCCTGGACCTGACGGTCGAGCAGCTGAGCGAGATCATCGAGAAGGACGAACTGAACGTGAAACAGGAGAGCGTGGTGTTTGAAGCCATCTTACAGTGGATCAAACATGCGCCATGGAAACGGAAAGCGCACATAGGAGTGTTACTGCCCAAGGTGCGTCTGGGGCTATTGACACACGATTACCTTATGAACAATGTGAGCAACAACGTTTTAGTGATGGACAACATGACATGTAAGCCGATCGTCACCAGAGTTCTGATGGGCATCGATGACCTCAACCCGAGCCTTCCCCTCAGCTCTGATCTCCAGAGACTCCGCCTGCCCAGCGCCGTTCTGCTGGCCATCGGTGGCTATGGCCACAAGAATCTCAATACCATAGAAGCGTATGATACACGAGCAGCGCGCTGGGTCAACGTCACATGCAACGACGAGAGTCCACGAGCCTATCACGGGACGGTGTATCTGAACGGCTTCGTGTACTGCATCGGAGGATTCGACAGTGTGGATTTCCTCAACAGTGTGAGAAGGTTTGACCCCATCACCAGAACCTGGGCTCAGGTGAACCCCATGCACTCTTGCCGGTGTGACGTGAGCGTGTGTGTGCTGGACAGTCGTATCTATGCGATGGGAGGATTTGATGGCTTCGAACATCTGAATACAGTAGAGCGATATGAACCTGAGAATGATCGGTGGTGCATGATCGCGCCGATGCACGAACCAAGGGGTGATTCTAGCGCTACAGTACTGAATGGCAAAGTGTACATATGCGGAGGGTTTGACGGGAACGGGTGTTTGTTCACGGGGGAGTATTACAGTCCTCAGACGGGAGAGTGGACCCTCATCACCCCCATGATGATCAGAAGGCGTGGACTGGGCGTGGTTGCATACGGAGGATGGGTTTACGCTGTCGGGGGAAATGATGGTGTTAATCAAATAAGCAATGTAGAGGTGTATAATCCTCAGACCAACGTGTGGACACAAGGTCCAGCCATGAACAACCAGCGCAGCAACTTCGGCATTGAGGTGCTGGACGATCTCCTGTTCGTTGCTGGTGGAGAGAACGGCACTACCACCATGGATGAAGTGGAGTGTTATGATAAGCAGACTTCTGAATGGCATGCAATCGAAAACATGGGGATTTCTCGCCGTGGTCTGAGCTGCTGTGTGCTGTCTGGTTTACCCAACATGGCAGAGTACGCTGCTCCCCGAGACGATCCCTACAGAGTCCCTCAGAGCTCACAGAGCACCAGAGGCTACCTCACACCTCCTGCCAATGTCTGAGACGTACAAATAAACCTCTCCCTTCATCAGAATCCTTTTGTTCTCAAGAATCAAATTAACCACTCTGAAGCAGTCAAACTACTGAATTTGCCTTTTGTTTCCCCTCTTATGCTGCAAGCCGTTGTATTGAAACTCGTAAAACCACAACGTCCCTCATGGAGACGTGCGATAGAACAGTCCTGAGAGCTCTCACACACACACGTACACATACCTGAGATCACAATGACATGGCGGCGCTCATGTGGTCAACGCTAAACAGAATTCCCTTCACGTTATTTTCTATGTGATGAAACCGGACTTTGTTGACTTGTAGCTTTTGTGTCATAATTTTCGGTTCGTGACGTAATTCCGCTGATTTTAGCCCAAATTCACTAATGTGATAAAATAACTGTAACGGATCATATTTACAAGAAAAGATGAAGACAGGGGACGACGATTATACATCATTTCTCTCTGTGCATCACAGGAATAATTCATATAGGTCTTATTAATATGTTTATCAAACTCAAATATGACCTTGCTCAGAGTATCCACCATTATTTCTGAGCCTGAACGCCTTTAGATCGGAACGCCGGAAAACTGGTTCTGTACTTTCAGAGCTCGAGTACAATGGAGTGCAGCATTAATACCAGCAGATCCACAGCAAGAGACTCTCGGATAATACTATAAACACACCAGGTTCAATTACACTACAATAAAACCAGAGAAAAAAAACATGGATTAGGAAAAAAGGACATAAAATAATGACAAAGAGTAAAGGAAAAGGAGAGACAGAATGTGTGTGTGTGAGAGAGGATGAGAGAGAGAGAATGATAGAGAGAGAATATGTGTGTCTGTGAGTGAGAGATAGAGAGAGATGATGAGAGAGAATAATACAGAGAGAGAGAGGATGAGAGAGAGAATGAGAGAGATATGAATGAAAATTAAATAGAAAGAATGAAAAGCAGAAATCAAGAGGGAAAGCAAAAAGTGAAAGACAAACACATTACATGAGCGACTGACAGAAAAAGTTTGAAACAAACAAGTGAGAAGAAAAGAAATGTAAAAAATAATGGAGAGAAAGAAAGAGCAAAAAAGGAACAATAAAAATGATAAATATGAAAGAGAAAGAAATCATGGTAGGGGAATAAAAAGGTAGGACACAATTGCTAAAAGGCAGGAGAAATCGTGGAAAAGAAGAGGAAGAGAGACAGATAAAGAAAAAAGGAAAGAGAGGAAGGAGAAAAGAGTGAGAGAGGGATGAAAGAAATGAAGACAGATTAACGTTTCACCTTGAAGAAGTCTGTTTTGTCAGCAATGTGCTTTAACATCCCCTGTGTGAGCAGCGGCCTGATCACCATGGCAACACGACCCTGGCTCGGGCTCATCGGCTGGGCGGAGTCGGCCACGCCCACCCGTTCTGCTGTCACCATGGCGACGGACTGTGTCAGACCCACCAGGTCCATGAGGAGGGAGACGGTGACGGCGCGGATGCTGAAGTCCAGCTCAGAGAAACAGATGTTCATCAGAGACTCGAGCCACCGAGGAGGCGGAGTCACACCGCCGCTGTCTGACATCACCATCACCACACACACACACGTCATTAATAATCATATTAATATTAACTATTATTATTGTTGATGTTGATATTAATTTATAAGTAATCATACACCGTAATTAGTAATAATAAACAGCAAATAATAAATAAATCAGTAATATTGCATAAAAAAGTAAATCCAGAATAATCATCAGAAAACTTTCAAATAAGCAATAACATGCAAATGTGAGAGTATGTTCTGTTTAATATGCGCTGGTTAAATAAAATCATTTTGGCAGCCGTGAACGCAGACACACACTCCTTCTGTTCAAATACACACAGCCTCTCTGTTAACTCCGCCTCCCCCTGGTTAGCCCCGCCCCCCGCTGGGTGATGTAGAGCTCCACCAGTCTGCACAGAAAGTGCTGGAAGTGCCCGAGGCAGTGCTGCATCACAGGAGCACCAGAGAACCAGGCTGGAGTTTAGGATCGGACTGGAGAGGGGCATGGTCATCAGACTCCGCCTCCTCGTACTGAACAAAATCTGTAAAGCTGCTCTCTGGAGAACGAACTGCGGAGAGACTTTCCCAGTCCTCAAACACGTCCTCGCTGACCGGGACATCAAGACATGACCGGGCTGGGGGGGAGAGAGAGAGACGAGAGAGAGAGAGAGAGAGAGAGAGAGAGAGAGAGAAAGAGAGGGAGGGTAAAAAATGATTTAAAAAGTATACAAGATCATAGTAAGAAATGAAAGAAAGTATTAGAAACTAGTGTAGAAAACAAACAATCTGATCAGTGTCACTGTTTATAATTCATACTGTTTACTGCTTTTCTTTCTTTCTTATTCTTGTCTTTTTGTGTGACTTACAGTGTGAGTGAAATTTCCAGCGTCTCGTTAGTGCGTGATGACTTCACTCAGACTGTGTATGTGTGATGTGTGTGAGTGTGTGATGTGTGTGTGTGTGTGGTGCACTGACCTGGCGTGTGTCCTGCTCTTGGGCTGGGCCACTGGACAGGAGGACGAGGGGGGAGATGAGCGGAGGTTGGACTTTGGAGCAGAGGCACAGACAGTGTTGCAGTCCGAGCTGCAGCGTAACGGCCGACACCATCCTCAACAACTGGGGCAAGTGTTCTGTCTGGAGCTCTATATACACACATCTCCTACACACACTTACAGACAGACAGACAGACAGAGAGAGAGAGAGAGAATGAGAGAGAGAAAATGTAAGACAGTTGAAAGTCATGAAACTGTTACACAGTCAGTGTGTAAAATATAAAGTCTTGATACTGTGTATTTGGTGTACGATAGTGTACGATGGTGTTTTTGGTGTAGGATGGTGTAGGATGGTGTTTTTGGTGTACGATGGTGTTTTTGGTGTAGGATGGTATAGGATGGTGTTTTTGGTGTACAATGGTGTTTTTGGTGTACGATGGTGTTTTTGGTGTAGGATGGTGTTTTTGGTGTAGGATGGTGTACGATGGTGTTTTTGGTGTAGGATGGTGTTTTTGGTGTAGGATGGTGTAGGATGGTGTTTTTGATGTAGGATGGTGTACGATGGTGTTTTTGGTGTAGGATGGTGTACGATGGTGTTTTTGGTGTAGGATGGTGTTTTTGGTGTAGGATGGTGTAGGATGGTGTTTTTGGTGTAGGATGGTGTACGATGGTGTTTTTGGTGTACGATGGTGTTTTTGGTGTAGGATGGTGTAGGATGGTGTTTTTGGTGTAGCATGGTGTAGGATGGTGTTTTTGATGTAGGATGGTGTACGATGGTGTTTTTGGTGTAGGATGGTGTACGATGGTGTTTTTGGTGTAGGATGGTGTTTTTGGTGTAGGATGGTGTAGGATGGTGTTTTTGGTGTAGGACGGTGTTTTTGGTGTAGGATGGTGTAGGATGGTGTTTTTGGTGTAGGATAGTGTAGGATGGTGTTTTTGGTGTACGATGGTGTTTTTGGTGTAGGATGGTGTAGGATGGTGTTTTTGGTGTACGATGGTGTTTTTGGTGTAGGATGGTATAGGATGGTGTTTTTGGTGTACAATGGTGTTTTTGGTGTAGGATGGTGTTTTTGGTGTACGATGGTGTTTTTGGTGTAGGATGGTGTAGGATGGTGTTTTTGATGTAGGATGGTGTACGATGGTGTTTTTGGTGTAGGATGGTGTACGATGGTGTTTTTGGTGTAGGATGGTGTTTTTGGTGTAGGATGGTGTAGGATGGTGTTTTTGGTGTAGGATGGTGTACGATGGTGTTTTTGGTGTAGGATGGTGTTTTTGGTGTAGGATGGTGTAGGATGGTGTTTTTGATGTAGGATGGTGTACGATGGTGTTTTTGGTGTAGGATGGTGTACGATGGTGTTTTTGGTGTAGGATGGTGTTTTTGGTGTAGGATGGTGTAGGATGGTGTTTTTGGTGTAGGATGGTGTACGATGGTGTTTTTGGTGTAGGATGGTGTAGGATGGTGTTTTTGGTGTAGGACGGTGTTTTTGGTGTAGCATGGTGTAGGATGGTGTTTTTGATGTAGGATGGTGTACGATGGTGTTTTTGGTGTAGGATGGTGTACGATGGTGTTTTTGGTGTAGGATGGTGTTTTTGGTGTAGGATGGTGTAGGATGGTGTTTTTGGTGTAGGACGGTGTTTTTGGTGTAGGATGGTGTAGGATGGTGTTTTTGGTGTAGGATAGTGTAGGATGGTGTTTTTGGTGTACGATGGTGTTTTTGGTGTAGGATGGTGTTTTTGGTGTAGGATGGTGTAGGATGGTGTTTTTGGTGTAGAACGGTGTTTTCGTGTAGGATGGTGTAGGATGGTGTTTTTGGTGTAGGATAGTGTAGGATGGTGTTTTTGGTGTACGATGGTGTTTTTGGTGTAGGATGGTGTAGGATGGTGTTTTTAGTGTAGGACGGTGTTTTTGGTGTACGATGGTGTTTTTGGTGTAGGATGGTGTAGGATGGTGTTTTTGGCTGACATGTAAAGAGAAACTGTGTGACAATAAGCCTAGTGAAGTTGACTCAGCCCTCAGGGGTTTAATAAGATCACCACTAAGAACTGAATACTTACTTCAAGTTGGTTAATGACCTTGAAACATTTAAACAGAAATGGGGTGTAAATCAATGTATTTGTGATGTTGATTATAACGGAAATAGTTACATATTTATTTGAGGTTTTTTTAGTGATAATGTGATGTGCTGAAACATGATGCTTAATTGATTCGTCTATGAGGGGGAAAAAAATGTAATCTTTGGTATTAAAGGATATTTTAAAGTCCAGTCCATCCAAGGGTTTTCTCTCTCTCTCCCTCTGTCTCACCTAGGATTCTCTCTCTCTCCCTCTCTCCAAGGGTTTTCTCTCTCTCACCTAGGGTTCTCTCTCTCTCTCACTCTCTGTCTCACCTAGGATTCTTTCACTCTCCGTCTCACCTAGGATTCTCTCTCTTTCTCTCTCTGTCTCACCTAGGATTCTATCTCTCTCTCTCTCTCTCTCTCTCTCTCTCTCTCCAAAGTTTTTCTCTCCCTCATCTAGGGTTCTCTCTCTCTCTCTCTCTCTCTCTTTCTCTCTCACTCTCCGTCTCACCTAGGATTCTATCTCTCTCTCTCCAAAGGTTTTCTCTCCCTCACCTAGGGTTCTCTCTCTCTCTCTCTCTCTCTCTCTCTCTCACTCTCTGTCTCACCTAGTATTCTCTCTCTCTCTCCAAGGGTTCTCTCACTCTCTCTCCTTCGTGTGCCACCTCACACTCTTGCCCTCTCTGGATTTCTGTAAAGCTGCTTTCTAGCAATGTCTGTTGTTAGAAGTGATTTATAGAAATGAAACTGATGTGAATTAATGTTTTATTATTATCATGAAATAGAATGTTATTGATATTCTACTGACTGTTGTAATCTCAGAGATGCATGATGCCAAATCTGAGACATTTATAAAGCAAGTTTTTTGTGAAATGAAAACATGTTGGTGCTCATAAAATATCCTGTTTCTCAAAAAGTAGTGTGATTAATTGCTTTTAAATGAGCTATCATTTAAGCAGTCTGGAACAAAGTCTAACTTAAAAACTGTGAGGTCAGCGTGAAAACTGTGATATTTAGGAACAACTTGCCTGATCTGATTGTTCAGGTAGTTAACCATCTCCTCCACCTAATCAGACCGATCTTTTAACACCAAATGCTTCATGAGGGGCCGAAGGTGCTCGCTCTGCATCAAGCTCTGGTATATTATAATAATATATAACAATAATAATATATATTAATATTATACTTGCTCAGTTATTTATTGAGAAAAATGATCCAGTATTACATATCTGTGAGGGGTAAAAGTATGTGAACTGTTGCTTTCAGTAAGCGGTGTGAGCTCCTTGTGCAGTAATAACTGCAGATAAACGTTTGGGGTAACTGTTGATCAGTCCTGCACATCGACTTGGAGGATTTTTATCCCGTTCCTCAGTCCAGAACAGCTTCAACTCTAGGATGTTGGTGGGTTTCCTCACATGAACTGCTTGCTTCAGGTTCTTCCACAACATTTCTACTGTATTAAGGTCAGGACTTTGACTTGGCCATTCCAGAACATTAACTTTATTCTTCTTTAATCATTCTTTGGAATGACATGTGTGCTCAGGGTTATTGTCTTGCTGCATGACCCACTTTCTCTTGAGATTCAGTTCACAGACAGATATCCTGATATTTCCCTTTAGAAATCGCCGTCCTGGTCCAGATGCAGCAAAACAGGCCCAAACCATGATACTACCACCAGCATGTTTCACAGATGGGATGGGGTTCTTGTGCTGGAATTCAGTGTTTTCCTTTCTCCAATCATAACGCTTCTTATTTAAACCAAAAATTCTATTTTTGTCTCATCCATCCACAAAACATTTTTCCAACATCCTTCTGTTTTGTCCACATGATCTTTAGCAGACTGCGGAAGGTCAGCACTGTTCTTTTTGAGACCACTGGCTTTCTCCTTGCAACCCTGCCATGTACACCATTGTTGTTCAGTGTTCTCCTGATGGTAGACTCATGAATATTAGCCAATGTGAGAGGGCCTTTAGCTGCTTAGAAATTACCCTGGGTTCCTTTGTGACCTCGCAGTCTATTACATATCTTCATTTTGGGGAGATCTTTATTGGACCCTACTGCAGGGTAGGGTAACAATGGTCATGAATTTCCTCCGTTTGTACACAAACTAACTGTCTGTGTATTGGTGGAGTCCAAACTCTTTAGAGATGGTTTTGTAACCTTTTCCAGACTGATCAACATTAACAACCCTTTTTCTGAGGTCCTCAGAAGTCTCCTTTGTTCATGCCATGATACACTTCCACAAACATGTTGTGAAGATCAGACTCTTACAGATCCCTGTTCTTCGTCATCCCATTGATTGAAGACACCTGACTCTAATTTCACTTTAAGATTAACTGCTAATCCTAGATGTTCACATACTTTTGCCACTATCAGATATGTAATATTGGATCACTTTCCTTAATAAATAAATGACCAAGTACAATCTTTTTGTCTCATTTGTTTAACTGGGTTCTCTTTATCTACTTTTAGGACTTGTGTGAAAATCTGATGATGTTTTAGGTCATATTTCTGCAGATATAAATAAAAGTCTGTTTGCTGTACACATATTACCAGTATCCAGTGTTATTCAAAATAAAATCTTATCGCTTGATAGCGTAGAACCTCGTACTCCAAACACAAATCTGCTACTAGACGCGCAGCATACACACATACAGTAGAGACAAATATTGATTATAAAATAACAAGGTGTCTACAAGGTGAATGAGGCAGAGCAGCGCACAGCTGGGTGTTCAAATGTCAGTCTGAGACCGGATCTTCCCAACAGCTGAGAAAAGAACAACAACAACAAAAAAAGACAGACTAATGTGCTCATTCTAAACATTATCGTTTTTATTGTAATAACTTCTACAGGGACTTCTACAGGAAGTCTACTGATTATTCAGACTAGTCGCTGCAGCCCCAAACATAAGTTATATGAAGTGTAACTATATACAGATAACGTTATTTAGTATTAATGTAATAAATCATTGTGTACTTTGTTTTTCTTTAAAAAAAAAGTTAGTGTTAGGTTTTACACACCAGTATAATGTGTCAAGTCTGATACGTAATGCTTAGTTTTCCAGATATACTTTCCTCATATGGGATGAGGCGCATGAATGAATGCTGACGTTCATTCATCCAGTAAATGAAAGATTTGTTGCAAATGAACATGACGATAAACTGCTGTCCATCAGAAATTGTAGGAGGCAGGTATACATGTATATGGGCTTGGAGGGAAGGTAGGATGAAGGAGTTATAAATAATAATTATAGTGTTACTGTACATGTAAACTTTAGAGCTTTGATTTTACCCACTGGCCCTTTAAATTATACTAATACTGTATAAAATGGGAAGAAATCATATACATGCTGAAGCTACAGCTATATAATTTACCTTTGTCTCTGCACTCAGGATGGGACTGAGCAGACATACCTCATATCCATGGAGTGCATCTGCAGCAAATACACCACTCTGAAAAACAGAAGAAAAGAAATGTGCATAGAAAACACTTTTCTCTGATGGGAAAAAGAGCTGTGAAGTATAATGGAGGAGTTTTTAGTTCACCTCATGAGATCAGGATCCTCAGTAAGATCAGTCACAGAGTCCTGGTACTGGAGGTCCTGTAGTGACAAACACTGCTACTAATAATCGTTCAATAATCTGTGTCTTTTGGGGGGTTTTAAAGATTTAGTTGCTTTGTTTGATAAGATGCTTTGAGAATTATTCCTCAGTTTTCAGCCTACATTTAAAGTTCCTGCGTGTGTTTGAAAACCTCTTACCTTGCCATTTGTCTGCCCTGGTGTGCAAAGCCACTTCTCTAGAAGGATATTACTGATATTGAGAAGGTCAACACCGTTAATGGGTGCGATCTCTTTAGCCACTGCGTGAATTTCTGGTCAGGCAAACAAAAGTGGCACAGAAAACATGTGATGAGTAAATGCTGTTGTTAAAAACTGTTTAAAGCAGCCTTTTGTTATACACCCTAGGGCTAGGGGTCGACCGATAGTGGATTTTACTGATACCAGTAACCAAGTCGGGCAGAAGTTTTAAACTGATACTGAATGAAAACACTCGAAGTAAAATATTCCTGAACTTTATTACAAAAATAAAGTACTGACTGAACCATGAAAGATGTACTGCACATTTTAAAATGAAATATAATATATTAACTATTAATAAACATTAATTTAACGTAGCACTCTGTTAGATTTCCAAGTATCTCAGGAATCTCATATTTATGTCTTCAGATCTCCATCATCCCGATCAGCCTGTTCTACCATTACTTCTATTAACTTTTAGTTCTGTGCTGCTATGAGCTAGAAAGTGTGGTTTACCGCAGAGTTCAGGCCTGGAGAGTCCAAATGAACACACACACACACAAACACTGACACACATGAATGTTCACAGAGACTTCTGGTTTATTTCAAGCAAAACAAAAGTATTTATACACATTGATAAGAAGCAGTGCGTTTCTACTGGTCCAGGTGTCAGACAGATTTAAACAAAACACACAGCACATAGTCATAATACAAAATAAGTCCTGTGTCATGTTGACATGGAAATACATAATATAACCAAGGATAGCAGTTGATCAGCTTATTTAAAGAGGTTATTAAATGAATACAAGGTAATTAAACGAATACATTCATCATAGGTATTTGATAGCAGTTCATAATATAAGAGTACATGATAAGAGAATTTCCCTTCACACTCCAAATAACAAATAAAAATAGAGATGTCCAAAATGAATTAAAAAACACTTCAAATAACAAGAATGAGTTTTTATTTCTCCTCTAGAGGTCACTCTCATGCTGCATAATGACATCGGACAGTTCTCAGCCGCTCCTGCAAGGGACGCAGTCGAGCTCTACTAAGGGCTGCATGGTTCTCAATGAAATAGGAAACTTTTTTTTTGGCTTGAGCAATTATTCGATTCTTACATTACTTACGGAGGCTGCATTTGAACAGACAATAAGGAAATGTAAAGCTTCAGTGCTCCGAGTTTGACAGCAAAATATTCACATCTTGATCTACACCATGAAAAAAATTTCCATACTTTCTCCAGACTTTCCAGAACCGTGCCTCGCTTGCTGACATTTAGGCACATCGTGATTCTAAATGACCAGCAACATCAGTACATCAACCCTAACCTTTCATGAGTCCACACTTTCATGAGTATAACCATTAAAAAAAGAGGCTATTGTACATCTTAATAAATATTCAAGTTGCAATCAAAATGGTGCGTGATTGCTTGAGTATTGGTGCTTAGGGTCTGCATGGTGAGATTTACTCTCACCAGGGGAGGTCTGTCCAGCAGGACTCTTCACGTGCTCCACCACTGAGCTGTGCTCGAACAGAGACACGATGAGACGGCCGGGCAGTCCCGTGAGCTTCAGCAGCTCGGGGCAGTCCAGCTGAAAAGTCATGAACACGTTCTCTGTGGCTGACCGCTGATACTGCAGCTTCGAGGTGAAGCTCTCTCCCCTCGTCTGTAGCTCCTCCTACACACACACACACACACACACACGAAACAAATCCATAAACAAGTGCATTCAATAGATCATAAAGTAGAGTCATTTATGCTGTATTAAATATATACACTGTATAGAAAATATAAAATGATGCCTAATATTTTTGTAATAGTTGTTAGTCAACAAAAGAGCCTCTCTGTAAATGCAACAGGACTGCAAAAGAAAAAACAAAGCAGCGACCAGTTATATTAAAGCGCAGAATAAAACTAAGACAAACCTGTATTCATGGAAATGACATGACTTTAAGGCTTAACCAAGATAAGTGGAAAAACAGTTTGGTCAATAGCGATGGGAAGGAAAGACATCATTGTAAAATTTGTTTATAAACAAAACACTAAAGATTCATCTATAAAAGAATTAAAATAAAAACTCATACATATATAGATTTATTTTATAAAGCATCTTATTCCTGTGGTAACAAACCTGTAGCGTATCAGACTTCAGCAATTTGTGTACGAGGTCCAAGCTGAATTTCAAACACATGGTTCTCTCTGCACCTGTAAACAAAGCAGCGGGGCAAATTTCTATATTTATAATAAATAAATCTATTCATGATAGATTAATATAATCAGTGATTAGACGAGGTTTAGAGAGGCCGATCGTAACAAAACTCAGTGGACCGGTTTGACTCTTGACCCCAGAGGTCTGTGCTCAATTTGAACCCAAACGGTCACTGGGAGGCACCAACACATTTTGTTTTGTGTGTGGATTTTATATCATGTGATGTTTCCCACAAACACAAATTCTTTATATCAAATTGTAGATCTCCTTATTTTGAACAACTGTGCCTCAAGAACCACTGCTGTCAATCAAATTGCTGTCAACTCATACATACATGTACACACATTATGCACACACACATGAACTGGTGTGACTAACAGACCAGATCTTGTGCGATTTGTAAAAATAAATAAATAAAATTATTATATGAGCACAGTGACAGGGGCACCTTCATAAAGTTTTGCATTAGGTCCCCAGATGTTTAGGACAGTCACTGGATTTAGTTTTACACATTAATTTATAAATATCTATTGAATAAAAATGAAGCCATGTTTTTCATAATTGTTGTACAGATAGGTGGCAAATTAAAGGAACACCCTTAAAAAGGAGTTAGGGGTGAGGGCATTTTTCTGGCATGGTTTGGGTCCACTTATCCCCTTAAAGGAAATGGTCACTGCACATCAATATGAAGTGGTTTTGAATGATCACCTTTTTTCCTATGATGAAGCATTTCTATCCTGTTACAAACGGACAATGCACCATCCACAGGGCACAAGGGGTCAGTGAATGGTTAATGATGTGAAGGATATGTCATGGCCTAACCTGATCTCAACCCAGTTGAACATCTATGGGAGATTTTAGACCAATGTGTTATGTCTATGTGAGGTCTTCATAATTATCAAGACAGCAAATGATGATCTTTTGGAACAATAGTGTGCCATTCCAGCAGTACAATTCCAGAGACTTCTAGAATCAATGCCAAGGCACATTGAAGCTGTTCTGGGAACACATGGTGGCTTAACACTGTTTATTAAGATACTGTTAATTTTCCCTTTAATTTCTCACCCATCTGTATAATGTCACTGTCACATGGAAACCTAGTATCTCCAGATTTGATCATTTTTCCTTCTTTAAGTTCTTTATAAAACAATGCTATTGGTCACCCTTTACATTTAACTGTGGGTTTCACAAATATTTAACCAATGAAAAGTATTAAAAAGTGTTTGTGACTAAATCTCAATCTCTAAAACTTTTGGTAAAGCCTCATAACTCCACCCCACCTACATGTTGAAGCATTGATGTGCCACACAGCAGAGCTGAACGTAAACAGTGATCTTGAAGGTACATAAAGAACTGGTTGCTTTGAATAAATACAGCGTTTGCTTTCATCAGTAAACACCAAGTCTGTAAAGGCTTTTTTAATCTAACATTAATGTCATTTAAACATTTTTTTTTATGTACAGCCACACTTCCAACTGTAACAGTTCACTGCACAACATACAGGTTTTTTTTTTCCTGAAAAGTAACAGTTTGTCATGTGAGGTTTCCACCCGAGAGTGACAACATGTACAGTGTCCTCCACTAATATTGGCACCCTTGGTAAATATGAGCAAAGAACAAAACCTTTTGTTCAAAAAATTCACAAAAATACTCTGCTCTCATGGATAAACAATTGCAAACAGGTTTATTAAAAAAATGTTACATGGGTGCACAACAATTTTTTTTTTTTTTTTTTTTGTATAGCGCTTTTTACAATAGACATTGTCTCAAAGCTGCTTTACAGAAATATCAACATGGTATACAGATATTAAAGGTGCAAATTTATCCCAACTGAGCAAGCTACTGAGTGGCGACGGTGGCAAGGAAAAACTCCCTAAGATGTTTTAAGAGGAAGAAACCTTGAGAGGAACCCGACTCAGAAGGGAACCCATCCTCATCTGGGTAACAACAGTTAGTGTGAAACAGTTCATTATGGATTTATATGAAGTCTGTATGGCCTTAGGAGCAGCCGTAGTCCCAGCAGTCTGGAATTAGAGAAGATTTGAGCTCCATCCAGAGGCAGAAAGGACCTGGATCTCTAGTATCTCCATAAATTCGTGTGGGGCTCGGCGAAAGGAGAGAGGGAGAAAAAAGATAATTATGACTGCGAAGTAGTAGAACAGAATCTAGTCAGGGTAGGCTTGAATAAACAAATACGTTTTAAGCCTAGACTTAAACACTGAGACTGTGTCTGAGTCCCGAACACTAATAGGAAGACTGTTCCATAACTGTGGGGCTCTATAAGAGAAAGCTCTTCCCCCTGCTGTAGCCTTCACTATTCGAGGTACCGTCAAATAGCCTGCACCTTTTGATCTAAGTAGTCGTGGCGGATCATATAAAACCAAAAGGTCGCTTAGATATTGTGGCGCGAGACCATTTAGTGCTTTATAGGCTAATAAAAGTATTTTATAGTTAATGCGAGATTTTACTGGGAGCCAATGCAGTATTGATAATATCGGTGTGATATGGTCGTATCTTCTAGTTCTAGTTAGGACTCTAGCAGCTGCATTCTGGACTAACTGGAGCTTATTTATATTCCTACTGGAACATCCAGACAGTAAGGCATTACAGTAATCTAATCTAGAGGTGACGAATGCATGACGAATGCATGAATTATTATTATATGAATTATATAAGTATTTCTGCATCATGTAGTGACAATATATTTCTTATCTTAGAAATATTTCTGAGATGAAAGAAAGCTATCCTAGTAATATTATCTACATGAGCATCAAATGATAGGCTGGAGTCAATAATCACTCCAAGGTCTTTAACTGCTGCACATGATGAAACAGAAAGACCATCCAGAGTAACCATGTGATCAGAAAGATTACTTCTAGCTACACGTGGGCCTGATAAAAGTATTTCTGTTTTATCAGAATTAAGTAGAAGGAAGTTAGTTAACATCCAACGTCTAATGTCCTTTACACATTCCTCAACTTTACTAAGCTTCTGTCTGTCCTCTGGCTTCGCTGAAACATACAGCTGTCTATCATCAGCATAACAGTGGAAGCTAATTCCATGTTTACGAATAATTCGACCTAGAGGTAGCATATATAAAGTAAAAAGCAGTGGGCCTAAAACAGAACCCTGCGGAACTCCAAAAGTAACCTCAGTACACATGGAGAAATCACCATTACATCTACGAACTGATAACGATCGGTCAGATAAGACCTGAGCCAGGAGAGGACTGTTCCCTTAATACCAACAACATTTTCTAATCTATCAAGGAGAATAGTGTGATCTATAGTATCAAAAGCTGCACTAAGGTCGAGTAACACAAGCAGCGAGACACAACCCTGATCGTAGGTCAGTAGAAGGTCATTTACTACTTTAACTAATGCTGTCTCTGTGCTATGATGAGGTCTAAACCCTGACTGATACATTTCATGAATGTTATTCCTATCTAAGTACGAGCATAACTGCTTTGCTACAACCTTTTCTAAAATCTTAGAGGTAAAGGGGAGATTTGATATTGGTCTATAGCTGGACAATTGAGACGGGTCAAGATCAGGTTTTTTAATCAAGGGTTTAATAACTGCTAATTTAAGTGATTTAGGTACATAGCCAGTGCTTAGGGAAGAACTGATTATATTTAAAAGTGGTTCAATTACTCCTGGACAAATCTGTTTAAACAAACATGTAGGTACGGGATCTAGTATGCAAGTTGATGAATTGGCTGAAGAGATTAATGAAGCTAGTTCAGTCTCTCTAAGTGGAGCAAAGCACTCTAAACATTGATCTGATATTGCTACATTGTCATGTAATGGGTTTGTTACAGTACTGTCCGGTTTTAATTTAATGGCCTGTATTTCACGTCTAATATTTTCAACCTTATCAATGAAAAATTTCATGAAATCTTCACTGCTATGTAATGATTGTGATTGAGTGTTTCTCTCTGTAGTGGTTTCATTCCTAGTTAATTTTGCTACTGTGTTGAAAAGGAATCTAGAATTGTTTTTGTTGTCTCCTATTAAGGTGGAGAAATAGATTTTTCTACCATTGCCAAGAGATTTTCTATATTTCAGTAGGCTCTCCTTCCATGCTGTTTGAAATATCACCAGTTTGGTTTGACGCCATTTACGTTCTAATTGTCGAGTTGTCTGTTTTAAGGTTCGCGTTTGATCGTTATACCAGGGTGCTCATTTTTTTTCTCTAATTATTTTCCTTTTGAGTGGAGCCACTCTATCTAGCATGTAGCGGAGTGTTGACTCCAAGCTTTCAGTCGCCTGATCGAGTTCTATGGGATCTGACGGTGATCCAAATCTAATTGATGTTTCTGCGAGGTTATTTATGAAGCTCGGTGCAGTAGCTGATGTGTAGGTACGTTTTACGCGGTAGCGAGGCGAGGTGGAAATATTATGATCAATTCGTATTATGAACGAGATAAGATAATGGTCTGAGACAACTTCAGACTGCGGAAAAATGATAATTTTTTCTATTCTTAGTCCGTATGTTAGTATGAGGTCAAGAGTGACAATTATTGGCACCCCTATGAGTCCATGAGAAATACAGTATCTCACAAAAGTGAGTACACCCTTCACATTTTTGTAAATATTTGATCATATCTTTTCATGTGACAGCACTGAAGAAATGACACTTTGCTACAACATAAAGTAGTGAGTGTACAGCTTGTGTAACAGTGTAAATTTGCTGTCACCTCGAAATAACTCAACACACAGCCATTAATGCCTAAACTGCTGGCAACAAAAGTGAGTACACCACTAAGTGTAAATGTCCAAATTGGGCCCAGAGTGTCAATATTTTGTGTGGCCACCATTAAGTTCCACTGCAGTGGCTTAGTAGGTGGCTTTGTACTCAACCTATTTGCATTAAAGGAATTAGATATCATTTTATGTTAACAATATGTTCCCCTTCACATATTGAAGCCATTGATCTCTAATAATTTGACAATTATATGAGTGTACGATATTGACCCATAGAGTAGATACAAGTAAGAACAGGACAGTAAAATACTAACAAACAGTATATGTAGTGTCCTTAAACAGGACAGTAAAATACTAACACTTTATGAAGGACAGCTGAGATGCATTTGGGATTCTGCCACACAGCTTCAGCTAAACTTACCTCAGGATTTAAAACAGGAAAGAGTTTGACATCTTCACAGTAACACGCTTTTATTTCTAAAGTGTAACCACAATTAGAAATACTTGAATGTGGAGAGGATCATTTCAGCCCTGAGGAGTCTAAGCAGTGCAATGCTGAATAGGACAGCACCAGACTCCCCTGACATACAAACACAAAACATGATTCAGAGACTACAGCCAAAGAAACCACAGACAATGACCTGTTAGATAGACAGGTTTAGATTCTGGACAACAATGATACTCTAATCTGATGCTAATATACATTTAATAGTGCCTAAAGTATCATTTAACAAGCTTGTCAGCTCACCACTGAGTGGAACATGTCCACATCCAGAATGCAGGGGGAACTTTCCACCTGGGGAGCAAGAACAAGTGCTGCGCGGAGCACGCACGCACACACAGTTAAAGAACTAAAAAACTACAAGTGAGAGAAAAATAAATAATGAAATAAATATACCTGCCAACAGTCGCATGAAGTGATTTTGCACAGAGGAGAGAGAGGAGACTCAGCATGCAGAGCCAAACTGAGCCAGGGAACTCAAATAGTCTCCTAAACAAGGGCACGTTTTATGACCCTTCTATTTTTTATTATTTAGGATACAAAATATGGATAAATATTACAGGATATAGAAGGAATTAGAACTGAGGAAGGAGAACATAATACCTGCAGATATTCGTGATTCAGAATATTTAGTAATGCTACCAAAATGAACCCCGAACATAACTGAGCAATCTTCTAGATATCTTTAGAGTGTGAATGATGCTCAGAAGCTTGAATAATGATCTGAGAGATGCAGTCTATTTATATATATATATATATATATATATATATATATATATATATATATATATATATATATATATATATATGCTTTTATATTTAGAATTACAAGTGAAAAGCAAATCAAATCATCGGAAGAATTTATTCTAGTGTACAATTAACTACTACATCCTGCAAGCAAACAGTGCTTCGTCGAGTATTTTAACAGCACTAACAATACCTCTGATACAGAATTTATTACATCATCACACATCCCTCGAAAGAAGAATTCATTCTGGCTTGATAAGTGTCACGTACCGTGGGGAATACAGAAGCAGAAGCGGGCGGCAGGTTCAGGCAGAATAATCCAGAGGGGTGAGCACAGTCCGTAGTCAAGAAGCAAGCGAGGGTCAGGCGATCATGCAAACAAAACAAACGGGGCAAGGCAGAAATCGTGGTCGGGGACGTAAGCAAAGGCCAAAGTCACTTATGGAATAAAGACAGTAGGTAACGCTTGGAGAACGACAGAGAAACTAGTCTGCTGAACGTTTACTTCACAAAGTGTCTCTGTATCCAAAGTCTCTTAATAAGCCGTGGTGAGTGGACAAGGTGATTGGCTGCAGGTGTGTGTGATCAGAACTCCGGGGAGGTGAGCGCATGCGTGTGGGAAGTGTAGTCCTCAGCGGCCATGTTAGAAGTGGGTGTTGCTTCTCGGGAAACCGAGTCCTGGCTGGGCTGAGATATGACAATAAGTTGGGTTGTCATACCTGTCTACAGGGTAAACTTCCAAACAGAGGCTTCTCCTCATCTACCAATAATCTCTCTGTACAAAATACAAGCACAGAAAAACAACAAATGCGTATCATAATGTTCTTTACCAAAAAGAACAACATTTTTACTAACTACCCTTTAACACAGGTCAGTGAATATTGTAAATCTTATACATGAATTCTTAGTCTGTAAGAAATGGGTGCAGACTGACCTATAGACTGGATGGTGTAAGAACAGCTGCCCCAGCACATGATAGGCACACAGGGGTCCTGCTCATTAGGGTGCACCTTAAGGCCAACTTTATAAGTGGCGGTCCCAAATGTCATCAGCATCTCCCTTATGGAGCTTGAATAAGGGGTGCTATCAAAACACATCACAGATCAGTGTTAAAGACACGCTCAGATACGCAGTTGTGAAAGGAAACAGTGGGTATGCTTACACTGGTGTGTGGTCCAGCCTGAAACTCTCAGGAGGAGGAGAGTCCTCCACAGTCTCTGTCTCACCAGCATCTAAAAGACAAACACCACAATATGACTGCATGTGCACACATACACACACAAATAAGGAGCACACGCACTATATATGATGAGACTCACTTGTTGGCTTGGCTCTCTTATGAGCAGAGTGCAAGGCTCTGATCTGCTTGTATACGTTGTATTCAGCCAATGAGCCAGACCTGGCTGCTCACTATTGCTGTAACTACAAACATGCATGCATTTTACTATTTAACCAGAGAAAATGTCAAACTCAATGGGACAACTGGCAAATTTACTGTAATAAACTGAGTCAGTGTGACTAAATATCATGCAACAGCAGTGGATTAGCCATCTTACATAAGCAGAAATTCTATACTCTGATCTCAACATGGCAATTCAGCTACAGATATCAATTCCCATCCATCCATCCATCTTCAACCGCTTACTCCTTTTCAGGGTCATGGGGAACCTGGAGCCTATCCCAGGGAGCATCAAGCACAAGGCGGGGTACACCCTGGACAGGGTGCCAGTCCATCGCAGGGCACACAATCACACACATATTCACACACCCATTCATACACTACGGACACTTTAGACACGCCAATCAGCCTACCATGCATGCCTTTGGACTGGGGGAGGTACCAGGGCACCGGGTAAACCGGGGTACCCGGAGGAAACCCCCGCAGCACGGGGAGAACATGCAAACTCCGCACACACAGAGCCGCGGGAATCAAACCCGGCCCCTGGCGGTGTGAGGCGAACGTGCTAACCACTAAGGCACCGTGCGCCTGAGATCAATAACCTTGCTATAAAATATATAAATAAATAAGAGGAATAATGGAATGGGGTATGCACTGTTACAGTGTCATTCTGTACCCTTCCATGGCATTTCATAGGCAAGTTTGCATTGGTTACAGAGCCACTACAACTAATTCGCCAATGCAATGGTTAAATATTAAGCGGTCCGGATTCAGAGCAACTCCACTTAGAATAATCACAAGCACAAGTTTGTATGTGAGTACCTGCAGGTGGTCTCAGTGAGGGGCAGGAGAGGAATGACTGTGTTACTGCGACACTTACAGAGTGGACACAAGTACTCCCCATTCTCTACATCGTAACTGGTTTGCTCATGCAGCCACTGCGCATCCTGACTCTGGAGTGTCTCAAAGTATCTGTAAGAGAAAATAACTCGAAGATTAAGAGACCATTATTTGACAACATGTCAAATTTCCATAAGCTTTATATGTACCATGCAATCACAGAAATGACCGAACTGGTCAGATCTATTAAGCAGTGACAAGCAAACTGATCCACTGAGCTGTTAAGCTTGACATGGATGTAGGATTGACGTGGGAACACATATACTGCTTGTAAAGCTCTCCGAGGTAACATTCTTCAGGAGTGTAAACTGTTGGACAGCACTCCCCTCCATTGAAGAACGGGAACATATGAAAAGTATTTTTGATTGGGAAGCGCACAGCACACGGCGGAATCTGACGTCCTCAACAACCGAGCATTGCTGATTACCAAGCGTAACAAGTTCCATCACCTGATTTCTTTAGCTTTTGATACTCACTGCACTTACTCCTAAGGTCAGATCAGGTTAACGTTCTTTGCTTCCCCATGAGGCGCAATAAGTTTACAGACTTTGAAAGTAACACTGGCTTGATCTAAGACAGTGAAAAACAGTCAAGTGCACATAGTAAGCTTCGTTTCATGCTTTGTGCAGATGATCAGCTCACTGTATTGGGTCAAAAAAAAAAAAAAAAAATCTGCAGATGGCATATTTAAGCCAAACACATCCAATTTGGATCTACATCTTATCGATCACCACACATCCATGAAGACTTTCCTGTACATCACAGATTAGGTTTTTGACTTTTCAGTCACAAAACATCCAGACTGATTGATTAGTATTAGCGAATTTATTCTAATTGCTCATATAAAGGTAATTATTTTCTAGACAAACTATTTACTGTTAGCTGCTGATTCTATTGCCTATATCCACAAACATTTGAAAGCAGCAAAACTTTTTATTTGGGATTAAGTAGAAGGCTGTCTAGAAGTAACATTTTGCCCAACTCCTCACCTCTGCCAGCAGTGAGAGTGCATGATGTGGCCACAGCTGCCGGTATGGGTACCAAAGGACAGGTCAGGGTGCATGAAGAGGGGATCATAGCTCTCTGTAACACACATGTATCCTCCAGAAATAAGCACACTGGCTACTCAAACCTATCCAATTACTTGACTTGCACACTGTAAACCATAACCTTACTTGGATTGTGAGGGGGTCTTTTGCGGTTCTTGGACATGACCGTAGAGCGTTGGACAAAGGCAGCGAGCACCATGGCGGTGCCATCAGGTAGGATCTCCTGCGCTTCGTGACACAGGATACACATCTCCATCTGCCTCCTCTCCTCCTCTGGCACGCCAACGACGAGGTCCCACACACACCAGAGCACTGTCACATGAACTGGGGCTGTACCAAGCAGAGACGGATGGTTACAAGTACACTATAACCTTAATTTTATGTTAAGGTACCTCTGAATTTGTTAAAATAATCAATGTTGAATAAATGGGTTCATCTTTTTTAATCACCAGGAAATTGCTAAAAATGGCCTAGGATCCTCTCTACTCATTTACCCCAACAGAAATGCTCTAAATGAATATGCAAGATAAAGAGTTTAAGGATGGGAATTTACTTATGTTATGTGAAGACCACCATTATATGCAAGAACTTTTAGGACAAAGAACAGACAACTGCTCAGCAAAGTCAAGGAAGTGTTGATGCATGCATTTACTGACATAAATGTACTAACTGGATATTGAGAATACAATACAAGTTGACTTATTAAGAACACTGCGTCACTACGAGCATGCTTAGGTACCTATGCTCTGCTGATGTAGAGGCTGAGGCGTCCAGATCCTCTGAATCCTGCGTGAGCAGATCTATGTACTTATTGATAAAATGACTCTGGCTCTCTAATGTTTGAGCCATGGTCTTTTTCCAGCACAGTTCAGCTTTCCTTTTTCTCTCCGCTTTGTCTTTGTCCCACACAGTCTGCAACACACACACACACACACACACACGTAGATTTAAGCTTACTAACATAAGATTACTAACATTTAATTTGCCTGTTTCTCTTCAAAGTACATACTACAATACATCATTAGCCTTGGCCTACACCATGGCCTTTATATGTACATGTTCTGCCTGGTGCAGGTGTCCTGACAGTTTTCACTATATGGAAAATAAAATGCACACATCACAGTGCATGGAAGTTCAGTTTGTGTAGTAAGCAATCCTTACAGGTCATTTAAATATTCATGTTGACATACAGCTTTTAAGTAACACGCACAATAAGCCACATCAAAACACCCCTAGGGCCACCTACAGATGATCAGCAGCAAAACCGCTTTGTGACAGTGAAGCATTTGTGCTTCACCATGGTGAGAGGTGCTGCTTTGCCTACCGGCCACGCCACCTTGAGCAGTGTTGCACTGCTTGGATTTCAAACAGGTCTTGAGGATGCAGCACTGCTTTAAACTTCATGGTAAAAACGCTCATCTTTTGTATGTTGCGCCTACCTTCAGTGAGCGAATTGCAAAACATGCTAGGCTGCCACCTGGTGGACATATTAGGTGCACGCATAGAGAGAGAAAGGCACATTGCAAACATAATCAAGATGTAATTTCACTTTAAGGATCCAGCGAATCATGTCTTTGTGCACTTCCAAGTGAGGCGCGCACTGCAAGGTCTCTAACAGAGCCAGGATGCTTGGAGTGTTGCGGGGGCTTCATTTTGTTGAATTTACTACACTATCATGTCATTTTAACAAAACATCCAAACATTTACCCTCTGCAGCATGGACTCAGACCAGTGTCCTCCACTGGGCTCCATAGCCCACTGCAGCACAGCTCCCAGCATGCCAAGCAGCACGTCACACTGCAGAATGTTTACCAAGCTGGCACACAGTGGGCAGAATGGAGGCAGGGCTACGACACACAGACACTCACACTTCAGCAATCTGCATTCAACTGACCAATCATTTTCAGATATGACTACAATCACTGAAGAAATAGCTTACCTGGGTCCTCTCCATTCTGTCTCTTAAGCTTTCGCTGAGCTTCCTCTGCCTGTATCCAACATAACAACATAAAAATTTAGAAAAACCATTAGTGCTCATGTGACTAAAGAGAATTACTACATCTGCCAAAAGCAGCACATCACCTTAAGGACATCCTCAGCACTAACAGCCGAATCAAAATGCAAATGGATAAGTGCATATATTGAGCTTCCAAAGAGCATTTCCTGATTAGACCACTAGGCACTCAAACTGGTATTTTGTCATTTATGTGCTTTTCTTTATCAATCACACAATCTGACAGAGGCTCTACACTTAAGAGAAGGAACTAAAGAATGAAGTAACACGTGAGTTGCAGACAGTTTTAGTTACTGCGTAGCAGGAGACTTTCTGTTGTGAGACACAGCAGCGGATGGTGTCCACTGAGTGTCCACACATACTAAGAGTGATGGGTTGTTCTCCATCAGTAAAACCGCTGTGGCAGTGAGTCAGAACTGTTAGGCACTTCTTACAGGCTTCAATTAGCACCCACTCCTGCAAATATATAGCACATAACAGGCTCAGCATGGACAGTCCTTATGCAAAAGGCAAATTGCAGGGTGCGTCTTTGATTGATAAACTCAAGGTCATGCACACATCAGATGTTGGAGTAGGTACCTGGCCACTGAAAAGTAGTTTTATGACTGCATTCAGATCTCCTGTTCTGTTAGCTCAAGGCAGCTATTATAAGTTGCCGTTATATCCTCTCAGAAATTCAGGTTAGCGTAGGTGAGGCAGCCAGCAATAAATATAATAAATATTTACATATGACCTAGAAATCTTGTCAGAAATCACTTCAGGCTACAACATACATGCACACATACAGGGTGTCGTAAAAAAAGAAACTTGTAACGATATTAATCGGTACAATATTTAAGGACCTAATAAGGATTACATGCAGCCCTTTGACTCCAGAACAGCTTGAAAAATTCTTGGAATGCCGTCACGCAAGTCCTGAGTGCATTGTGTTGGGATGTTCTTCATTCTTCACCAGGAAAACCCCTCCGTTCGTTAAGAGATAAAGGAGACGGACATCTACTGAGTCTGCATTCCAGATACTCCCATAAAAGGGTCAATGATGTTTAAACCTGGTGATTTAGGAAACCACTGTGTTAGTGTTCACCAAACCAGTTTTATACAAGGGTAGTACAATCATGTGACATGGGATTATCATCATGAAGTGTTTGTAGCATACATTTCATCTGGTCTTGAACAATTATTTCCAATTTCTCATGAGTCTAAGTTTTGAGTTCTTTACACCAGGTTATGATTCTTCATGCATTGACATTTGATGCAAAAGGTTTCTGAATGGCAGCCCTGGTTTTGCAAAGCTCATAATGCACAGATTTGCTGAGCCTAGTTCATGGACATGTTCATTTAATAGCTTTACTATGTTCGTCCATAGCTACGGACGATAGCTTCGTCAGTAGCTTTGACTTGCGACCACTGTTCCTCTTTGCTGAACCCTTTTGTCCATGTTTGATATACTCTTCCTTGATTTTGAAACATTAACGGCGTTTACACACCTAGTTCATTTGAGCACTCAAAGCGGTCTCGGGCCTATATAAGGTGTATATATGTGAACATTCAAGTGATCTCAGACCCCCCCTAAAAGGACCCACAAATGAACCATACTCAGGCCACCTTCTGTGGTTTTGATTGATTTGTGCATTGTGAAAACAAAGTAGTCTCGGTCTGCTTCACGTTTGCTTCATACAGTAGATAAAGAACTTGAGAGTTGATGTACATGTATAGCTACAGTTTTCTGTTACCTAACAGAACAACAACTCAAATTTTTTATTTTGGGATCATGTGGTCCTACAATAATGTCAGCATTTTGTTTAGCAACATGACATAAGCTAACAGAGCCACTGTGGTAATAGCAATTATCATAGCATTTCAGCCAAATGACTGTATCGTGTAAAGCAACCATCTTGAATGGCATAGTCACTATTAAACTATGGGAAAAGAGTTAGTGTGAACACCAAATGATCAGAGATCTCATCAACACTAAAATTTCCAGAAACAGAACTGGGTCCACTTTCGAGTCCAACTGTACTGTGAGCACCAAAAGCACTGAGGCCATTTGCAGCTCCCTTTCAGGTCTCACTTACATTAAACCTAGAACTCCTGAACCTAAATCTTTCGCCATCCCGTCATCAGTGAGCTCGCCTCAATCTCGTCAAGTGATGAATGAAATCTGATCCGTGCTGCGACTCTGACCCTTCGGCTCATGATGAATTGAGCAAACGCGCTCAGTTTTTAATTGCAGCGTCCTAACTGAACTAAATGATTTTTATTACTAGAAAAAAGCAAAATGACAGTAGGGGCAATGCCGCAGCGGGCAAGTGATGTAATCGCTGTGTGGCCGAACACCATGTAACACCGGGAACACCGACTAACGCATCAAGCCAATTTTGGGGACTGATGCACCTGCAATTACAACACCCACTATTTAGCCGAACTGGAGCTCTGTCAGTTGCCTGTTAATTCTGAAAACTCATTAAGGGATCATTTTCAGACCATTTTTATAGTGGCTGCATGCTGTTAGCTGGCACAACGATTCACCCATACACAATAGCTGTGCTTGTCAAGATGCTTTTTCATGTACTGTTAGTTATTTTGTCCACTTCCTGCACGTCGAATACTTCCTTCTTATTTGAAGGCTTCCATATATAGATTTAAATTTACAACCACATGTAGAACTTTGACCTTCAAGAAATCCCTACTCAGAGCCAATCATTTCCATACACCTCAAAGACATGACAAAGACAAAAGTCCTGTGATCTTCAGACAGATCTTGTTGGTTTTAGTTTGTGCAGGAATAATATGTGCATTTGCTGCTATGGTCGCACTACCAGAACTCCTGTAGAGTGTGCACATATTGTAATATACTAGTACTGGTGAGTGTGTTAGTACTCACATCACTGGCACACCACTCTTGCATCACTGAGAATGTGTGTGGGTCCATACCCTGCAGAAATCACAAATCCCCAACACACATTATACTACTGATATTAAAGAACATGGCTATATTGCACCCCACATGATCATTACATCTATAACTGCAAGTTAACATGGCTTATACAAACACACAAACACACTGCATGCACTTGAGCAGCTCCAAGAAAGCATCAAGTCCTTCCAGAAACTTCTCCCTGAGCTTGTCGGTCCACTCTGTTGGACGGCTAATCAGGACATATCTGAGTTTAAAAAAAAAAGTTTAATGAGAATGATTAGCTATTAATTATCATTAATAATGATATTCTCTGACAGACAGTGTAACACATTCTGCTTTTTTCCAGCCGTACTTGAGGTCTTCTATAAGACTCTGGACCCTGCGGAATTTAAAGACCTTTTGTGCACTGTAGAGTTCAAACTGAAATCGTCCCTGCTGGTCTGGATGTCTCAGGTGATCATGGAGTGTGCGGACGATCGTGGTCATCAGGCTCTCCTCTGTGATCAGCATCCGTGCCTGTAATGAGGATAAGACCACAAATCGGTCTTCTAATAGTGATAAAGTTAACATTTTGTTACAATTCCAATAAATAGTCAAATGAAGTGCACTTCGTTCAACCCTACTTTAATAATAAATGTTTTCCCCAAATAGGGAAAACGACCTTGCTGCTAGATCTTTAATCATTCTATTAAGCTGTATATTCACTATACAACTGGGGGGAAGAACAGTTAAAGTGTGAACATTCAGAATTGAGTGAATCTAAGAAGACTGTTTCTCCCAACACGTACATGATACCAAAGCCACTGCACACCAGATACAGTGGAGCTTGAAATGTGAAAGTTTTCTATATTTCTGCATAAATGAGACCTAAAACATCAGATTTTCCACACAAGTCCTAAAAGTAGGCAAGAACCCAATTAAACAAACTAGACTGAAATATTATACTTGGTCAATTATTTATTGAGGAAAATGATGCAATATTACAAATCTGTGAGTGGCACAAATATTGTACTTCTAACCTTAGAGTAAGAACCTCGAAGATTAGCAGTTAATTTGCCTGAATCTCAAGAGAAAGTGGGTCATGCAGCAAGAAAACAACCTTAAACACACTTTTCTTCTTTAACCATTTTTGGTAGAATGAATTAAGTGAATGTTTTGGAATGTTCAAGTCAAAGTCCTGACCTTAATCCACTAGAAATGTTGTGGAAGGACCTGAAGGATGCAGTTCATGTGAGGAAACCCACCAACATCCCAGAGTTGAAGCTAAAATTCCTCCAAGCCGATGTGCAGGACTGATCAACAGTTACCGGAACTGTTTAGCTGCAGTTATTGCTGCACAAGGGGGTCACCCCATATCCTGAAAGCAAGGGTTCACATACTTTTGCCACTCACAGATATGTAATATTGGTTCATTTCCCTCAATATATAAATGATGAAGTATTATATTTTTGTCTCATTAGTTTAATTGGGTTCTCTTTATCTATAACCCCAATTCCAAAAAGGCTGGGACAATATGGAAAATGCAAAAAAAACCAAAACAAACAAACCCCAAAACCAAAGAGACATTTGAAAATTCAATTCACCCTGTACTATATTGAAAACACATTATTTGATGTTGTACTTTGAATATTTAAAAAATAAATTGAATTCACACTCATTTCAAATCTGATGACTGCAACAAACTCCTAAAAAGTTGTTTAACACTGTGTAACATCACCATTTCTTTTATTAACAAGCGGGATTTTCTACCATTCATCCGTTATAGATTTCTTCAGCTGCGCAACTATACAGTGCCTTGGTTGCACTCTTTTGCGCTTCATAATGCAGCACACTTTCTCAATCAGAAACAGGTCAGGACACGAAGGCACGGTGAAAATTTGCACTGACAGGTAATGGAGAACTCCCTGTCATGGTCATCCTTCATGTAGGGCTGGACGATATGGCCAAAATGTATATCACGATATATTGCTTAATTTCGGTCGATACGATATAACTCCGATATCGATAAGAACAATATAAATCCTCAGAAAAACTGCCAAGGACGCCCACAACAGATGTCTGTACCTTCAAACTTCTGTAAATGAATGCCAAGTCTATGAAACCTCCTCCTATAAAACTATATAATAATTTAGAAATTAAAAAAATTATTTTGAATTTAACCTTCATACAAGCAAGAAATGTGAAATCACTGTCAAATAAACAAATCTCTCACCTTTGTCAATATTAATATCTTTAACTTATTACTATTTTATTCTTATAGATTGAAATTAAAGTGCTTCAGCCAGGATAAAAAAATTATGAAAAATGCTCAGAGTTGCTGAAGAAAACAGAAAAAGTGTGAGCAATAACAAGAACACATGTTGCTCAGGGCAGGGACATTGTTGGGGGTTGATGACACCCTATGACAGGCTCTAGAGGTTTCTAGCAAGAAATACAAGCTGGTCTACATTATCTGGCTTCAAAGATGCCCTTTTACATGTGACAATGTTGCCACCTGTACTAAAAACCCTCTCAGAGGGGGAGCTTGTGGCTTGAATACACAAGTAATGTTTTGCCAGTTGTCCTACTCTGGGGAAGTTCTTATGAGAGACACTAACAAACAAACTGACAGAGGCTCTACACTTAAGAGAAGGAACTAAAGAATGAAGTAACACGTGAGTTGCAGACAGTTTTAGTTACTGCGTAGCAGGAGCTCGGGTACATGCTTTAAGTAGTGAATGATTATTTACAAAAACTGTTTTCAGAATTGTAATGCTGTTCTCTCCAGGGAAGGGGTCACAATGTTAACTGATGTCTGCCCCAGAGACAATAACAGCACCGAGACTCTTCCCATGATGTCTAACCTGAAATCTTCCTGTAATGCTGCAGACCGAGGGGTCCTGGTCCATGCCACCATGGAGGACATTTTAAGCTCATTGTAAAACACTGATTTTGAGTTTCTTGAAGCATTTTGGTGTTCATTTGGAAGTATGCTTGGCTCTTTATCTTGTTGAAAGCCAAGTCTGAACCTCCTGGCAAAGGCAAGCTAAAGGTTCTGGGCTAAAATGTGATTGCTCCTCCCTCCCTCTCCCTCTCCCCCTCCCCCTCCCTCTCCCTCTGCTTCAGCGGTTCAACCCCAGATACCAGGCAAAAATTACTTCATGTATACAGAGATCCCCAAACTATACACCGAAACCAGACCTCATTTCAGAACATCTCGAAGAAAAAACATTTTATGCCTACATATTTATTATATATCTATTTTGTAATTGCTTTTTATATTATGTGACTGTTGTTTTTTATAATGCTCAAGTGTTTAAATAAAGGAGTTAAAAGTATTATTTATTTATACACAAAGGGGTATCGAGTATCGTGTATTTTTGCTAGTATCGACTACTAGATTTTTGGTATCGTGACATCCCTAGATTGGACATTCTACGTTTGAGTTATAACAACTTCCTTTTTCATGGTGAAACTTCTAAATTTGTGAGAGCGCCACGCCCACGGCGAGCAGCAAAAATTCAAAAGCTTCGCAATTTAGCATCGTCAATGCCTGTAGATGAGACTGACCGAACGTGATGCCGATCTGATGAAAGCTCCAGGAGGAGTACGTTAAAGTACGAGGCCCGGAAATGGCAAAAAACGGAGGAAAAAATTAAGAGAAAAATCAAAATGCTGACTTCCTGTTGAGTTTAGGGTATGGGTTCAAGAGACCAGGGAGTCAGCCATTTTAAGTGTTGTCTCAATTGCAAAATCCTTCCAGTGCACTGGAACGTTTGCTCCCAAAATATCCCCAGAACGCACCACAAAAACCAGGGAGCATCGATACTCACTATGTTCCCTTACTGGAAATGACCTCATGTCTCTCAGCTAATGTCTCTCTCTAGTGTCTGGTTTAAAATTAGCTCAATCTGCAAACCCAAGCTGGCTGATTTGTGTCCATTGTCACTGAATATTTGAATGGAGCTATACTGAGAGCGATTGTAAATGCACTGTAGCACTTGTCTGTCCTGCAGACTTCATAGTTGAAAATGTGAACTGCTTGCTCCCAAAACTTCTTTAGTGCAGATTAGGGCTGCACAATTAACCGAATATCGATCGCGATTAGGATTTTGACTCCCCACGATTAAATGAACATGATCGACTGCGATATTGACATTTAAATTCCGTCCTCCGCTCACAGAAAACTCCACTGCAGATCAAATCAAGTGGCTCCTACACTACAGCCAATCCCCATAGAGTGGTGCAGGGATGACGTCATTTTGTAGTGCCAAAACCCCGAAACGGAATTAGCATTTCAGCCCTCGAGTTGCTAGCTTCGCTTCGAGCTCCAGAGCGAGGGGAAATCATGAAATTAGCACGATGCTAAATAGCACTTCAGAGGTTGTCGGGGACATTAAACCTAATCACGCTGAGTGGGAAAAAAACTTTGCAGATAAACTCGGGGCTCTACGGTGCAACCATTTCACTCGCGTTGTGACTGAAAAGTACTTTGTGCGACTGTGAATAAATATTTATTCACACCGGTGCAAGTGACCTGTTCGGAGTTGTATAATACAAACGGAATAAAAACTACAGGAAGTCCAAAATACATCTACACCGCGCAACAGTTACTTTCACACTGCTTTTCATCTCCTCAGTCCACTGTACAAGTGTGGAAATACTGCAAAGAAGCCATTATGATGAAGTGACTCTACATCATCTGCTTCTCTCAACTCTCCGATCTCACAACCGCCATCTTTTATTGATCCCGCAAAATGACCTGAACTTTCACCTGCTCGTGTAGACACAGTGGCTTCGGGCGGAGTAAATTAATAATAACGTTACAAGGTGGGTTTAATTCAGACTTCTTTATTAAATAATTCCTCACCAATCATAATCAAGAGTAGAACTGTTCCGTCTGTAAACATACAGTACACTGCCGCTCTCCTTCACTAACTCTAATTCATTTCATTTAAACTCACGGTTGCCAGATATCACTAGAAAAGTCAACTCCAGTTTCCATGTTTTGATTTATCCCCCCAAAACACAATATTATCAGCAGACATGGACACTGTACTGGGGAAACGATCTAAAACTGAAACAAAAATAAAACTACTAAAATGTAAAGACAGAAAATGTGCTTAGTTAAAATAAATCATTTAATATATATATATATATATATATATATATATATATATATATTATAATACCTTCATAAAATATAAATAAAATGAGAAATGAAATAATGTTTAATTACTATGGGTTGCATTTAATATCAATTTGACCTTAACCTTAGATCACTATTTCCTTAGAAAGCTATTAGCCTTTTTCCTAATATGGATCATTTTTGTGTTAGTCTACTCTTAATTAGGACTCTTTATTGTTCAAGATATTTTAAAATAAATATTTTATGCTGTATATTTATCAATTAACCAACAGTATTTCTCATTGCTATTATTTTATTCAGTTAACAGTGACCATGAGCAGAGAGCTTACATTTAACTGTTTATGACAGACTTCCTGATTAAAGCTTAAATAAAAAAGATTGGTATCTGGATCTGTTTCAGCTGTAAAAATCCTGATCGGAGCATCCCTAATGAACACCATTAAACTAAAGCGCTTTGCATCTGACAGGTAAATGAACTCACCCAATCACATCCTATATGAGATTATTCAGATATCTACACAATACACACAGAGCGGTTCGAGAACTGACTCCAGCCCAGAACCATGACAGTGGAAAATGTGTAATAGTGTAGCTTTAAATATATTTAAGAGGAGCAGACTTCAAACAGGTTCACAGTTGTTTTTGTGCATACAGTCTGTAAAATGAACTGAAAATATTACATTTAGTTAATCAGAAGATAAATTAATGTCATGGCTCACACGATGTTCCTAAATTCTGTCATAATTGACCAGCTCAAGTTCTCATGCCTACTTGTGTGTTATATTGTGGCATGAGAAAACTTAAATGTGAAAGTGCAATAAAAAACATGTCACTAAAATCAATTAATCATCATGATAAATAATGAACACCTATAACTTACACAATGTCTGGGGTAACTGTTCTGCTAGACCTGACCAGATTTTCTCATTGACTTCATGGCAATAAAGGGTACAATCAATACCCAGACACCTGAATATTCGAATAATATGCTCCTTCGACAGTGGGACAATCGAGAGCGTCCTGACCAGCTGTCTCACGGTGTAGTACGGGAACTGCACCGCCTCCAACCGCAAGACCCTACAGCGAATTGTGAGGACAGCTGGAAAGATCATCGGGTCTCTCTACCCACCAGACACCTCCTTCAACTACCGGTGCATCCGCAAAGCGACCAGTATTGTGGAGGACCCCTTTCACAGACTATTCACCCCCCTGCCATCCGGCAGAAGGTACAGGAGCGTCCGTGCCACCACCAGCAGACTCTGCAACAGTTTCTTCCCTGAGACAGTCAGATTACAGTGCTCACCTGGGCTAGTCAAACACCTCACCCAGTAAGACTCATACCACTGCACACCGCACTAACCCAGTAAGACTTTACATAGCTGCATCAGTCACTTTATACTAGGGAACTATTTCTGCTGCCAGTATTGCTGCAGTACATGTGCTGCTACATTACACAGTAGCTTACAGTTACAGTCAATGTCCTGTGTAGCTACTGTCCTGTGTATTTGCTGTTTTGTGTTTTTATTGTGTTGCACTCGTCTCACACAGAACAGTACGCAAGACTACATAAAGTGCAAATACACAACTGTGTTGCATCATGGTCCGGAAGGAAAATGTTAAATTAAATGAACTTCACTTAGTGTTGTGGTTTTAGCACATGGAGCCATTGCTTATTATAATAATGAACAGCTATGAGAGTAAAAGCACTGCAAACCCACATAAAAATTAAAGCATATTTCTAATTCTGGAAAAAAAAAAATGACATACTGCTGTACCTGCAGTGAAGATTTTCCCTGCACCCGAGAACACCACCACACGGCACTCTGAGTCTTCAGCAATCTGATTAAAGCATTCGATCATTTCACTGTAGGGAAAAAAGCACTAATGATGTTATTATGCAAAGTTGCCTATAACGGAGTATAAAGCCAACGCCTTATATAACAAAACAAAGACGTCCAATGCAACAAAGCAGAATTATACATGGGGGAAATTAACACTTTTTTTTTTTTTTTCCCTAAATGTCTTCCAAAAAAAGTTTTTTTTTTTCTTCATACTTTCATTTTTTCCCCCCAGATAGCCTTTAAGGATGCTTTTGACAAGAGAAGAATGTATTGAAATCATTCTCATGCCTGGATCAGGAAGCTGTGGCAAGGTTGCGATGGACTAACAGGAAACATGGCGAACACAGCAAACATACAACACAGTTTCCAAACTTATTAACAAATTCAAAAAGACTGCAAGTGTTGCAGACCAACCGAGAAGTGCACGTCCACTGACGAAGGCACAACCGACCTGGTACTGGCAAACATAGTCCTTATGGTATGGAGACTTTTGGAAAACCCAGTAGTTATGTCCTTTATTTGATGGAAAAACATACCTCCAGTAGGCCTAGTTCATGGCGTTGCGTTTCTCTGGTCGGTGCAGCTCTACAGGAGTGATGTGATTGGCTGGGTGGGTGACTGACAGGGTGGTGAAGGGTGGAGTGGGGCCTCCTGAAGTCGACATGTCTCGAACAGCGTTCAGAGTAGGAAACCACAGGCTCCTGTCTGATAAACACCAGTCAACAGGTTAATATGATGACTATTTACGGAGATGAATAAAGGACACAAGACTATGGCCCCATACACAGTGATGGACAATTTACAGACAGAAAAGTGACTGAAACCTTTGTTTGGTGCTACAATGCTTAAATCATCTTAGTCCTAGTGGGTTTATGTTAGGAGACATTAATGGAGCATTTCTGAAAGGAATCTCCAGTGTCAACACAGTAAAAGTCAGGGGTAAAGCTACAAGTTTTCAGATACAGCCAAGACATCAGCACAGAGGACATTTTTGTGGCCCTATCGGTAACATGACAAGCAGCACTTTTTCTTTGTTTTATATTAAAATAATAGTTTTTTTTTTTTTTTTAAATAAAAAAACAAAACAAAACAAAAAAACACAATAGGTGAGGGAAGAACAGCTGTTACAACATGCCAACAAGTGAGAGCGGGAATGTGTTTTCATTCTACAACATTAAATGCAACTATACACCGATCAGCTACAACAGTAAAACCACTGACAGGTGAAGTGAAGAACATTGATTATCTCATTACAACAGCACCAGTGAAGGGGCGGGGTATATCAGGCACCAAGCGAACGGTTGGGGAAAAATGGGCAAGTGTAAGGATCTAAGCAACTTCGATAAGGGCCAAACTGTGACATCTAGATAACTGGGTCTGAGCATTGCCAAAACGGCAGGTCTTGTACCTACCAAAAGTGGCCCATGAAAGGTCAACTGGTGAACTGATGACAGGGTCAAGGGCGCCCAAGGCTCACTGATGCGACTGGGGAGCAAAAGCTAGCAGAGGCAGTGTGATGTTCTGGGCAATGTTCTGCTGGGAAACCTTGGGTCCTGGTTTTTGTGTGGATGTTAATATACTTTTACAAGTACCACTTACCAAACACTGTTGCAGACCACGTACACCTCTTCATGGCAACAAAATTCCCTAATGGCAGTGGTCTCCTTCAGCCGAATAATGTTCCCTGACACACTTCAAAAAATGGTTCAGGAATGGTTTGAGGAACATGACAGAGTTCAAGGAGTTGACTGCCACCAAATTCCCCAGATCTCAATATAATTGAGCATCTGTGGGATGTTCTGGACAAACAAGTCTGATCCACGGACGCCCACCTTGCATCTTACAGGACTTAAAGGAACTATGGTCTTGGTGCCAGAAACCACAGCACACCTTCAGAGGTCTTGTGGCGTCCATGCCTCGACGAGTAAGAGCTGTTTTAATGGCACAAGTAGGACCTGCACATTAGTCAGGTGGTTTTAATGTTATGGCTGATTTTTATTAATTTTTTTTAACAAGTTGTTAGTGCTGCCAAGCTGCTGTGTTGCAAGCGGAATAAAACACTTTGGGATGTGCTGTTAACTCCACGTTGAGCTGAAGAACATGCCACCCCATCAGTAAATATATTTTCCTAGAACAACTCTGTGGTGTTTTATTCATTTGATGATTTTGTGGTCAGTAAACCGTGTGTGTGTTGATTTTGATGTATGTTTTGGATCGTTGTCCTGCTGGAAGATCCAACCACAGCCCATTTGAATCTTTCTGGCAGAGGCAGTCAGGTTTTCATTTAATATCTGTTGATATTTGATAGAGTCCATGATGCCAGGAAGTGATGGACTTTTAACAGCTTGACCACACGGCATCGCTCTTATGCCAGTTGACTTTTGCAGATGAAGCTCTTCCATAACACTCCAGAGAGTATTTTACCACCTTAACATCACCTCTAATTAAAACTGTGATATCATCCGCATATGCGGATAATTTGGTGGGTTGTTGTCAGTTTAGAGTGTCGATTTTTAGACCTGTTAATTCTTTCCTAAGCTTATATAGCAGGGGTTAAATAATTATGCTGTAAAGTCGGCCCGACAGGGGGCAGCCCTGCCTGATACCCCTCTGAGCCTTCACAGCAGCACTTAAGCTACCGGCCACTTTTATCATAAATGTAGCTTCAGAGTATAATAGCCTTATCATTGAGATAAAATTTTCACCAAAACCAAAAGCCTTTAGGGTGTTAAAAAGAAAAACATGTTCGACCGGGTCAAAAGCTTTCTCCTGATCTAATGATAAAAACCCGATTTCAATCTTGTTGTCATACGCATGGTCTTACAAGTCCCTTACTAGATGCAGATTCTCTGTAATAGATCTGTCTTTTATACAGTATGATTGGTCTTTGTGTATGATTGTGTGCAGTACATCATTTGCTCTGTTTACAAAACATTTTGAAAAGATTTTCTCAGAACCGCGCTCTGTCCTCCCCACGCACGCACTCCCAGAGAGAGAGAGAGAGAGAGAGAGAGAGAGAGAGACACACAGATCAAGAGACAGAAAGGCAGTCAGACAGAAAGAAAGTGAGAGAGAATAGATAGTGAGAGAGAATGACAGACAGAAAGAAAGTGAGAGAGAATGACAGACAGAAAGTGAGAGACCGAAGATAGAGACGACAGTGAGACACACATACACAGAGAGTGAGACAAAGACCGATCAAGAGAGAGATGGAAAGACAATCAGACAGTCAGAAAGAGAAAGAAATAGAGAGAGAGAGAGACTTGTTTCTCTCAGGCTCTCATAGTGACTCAGGCCTCAGCTGGTGCTGTCGCTGGTGCTGAAATCAGTCACCAGCCTGCAGTTCACTGAATCTTCATTGCAGCATAAACATGATATGGGATGTTCAACAAGCGTATACTGTACATTTGTGATGGTCAGGTGTCCACAAACTTTTGGCCATATAGTGTGTTCTTGAAAAAAAAGGAAGCTGGGTTCTAATGTTCAGACTTGATGACAGAATTTTAATAGAGCTGTGATGGTTTAGCCCGAGACGGGACTGAGAACACTCAATCCACCCTCGCACAGAAAGTGATAGGGGGCAAAAAAAAAAAAATTAAATAAAAATAAAATAAAAAAAAGACACTTCCAGCAGGGTTTACTGACTGTTTGGTAAACAGCTCCCCAGTGCAATACGTTATAATAATGCAGATACAATGAGGGCCTCAGAAACCATAAACTATTATGGGAATGGTCACTTAAAGCGTTCCCGTATTATGAACACACGCATAACAATAACAGGTGGTCATGGTAACGCATCACACAACCCCATCCTTGATTATCAGCTACTATAGGAACGATAACATATTAGAACAAGTGCATTTATATATGAGGGTGAATCAAAGAAATGAAAACCTTATAAAAACATTTGTTTTTTCTTTACAGACTTTTCTCAGCACTATAACTCTATAACTCTGACTTTCCACCAGATCTCTTTCCTTTAGCACATATAAACACTTTGTACTCGATCAGCCTGACTCCCCTGGAGGTGTCCATCATGGAACATCCTGCCAGACCTGAACGTCAGCACGTCTCGGAGCCACGGACGGGAGAAAAGGAAAGACACATGACGGTGTGGAGAGAAGACGAAATGCTGAGTGACTCAGAGAGAGCCTCAGAGAGAGCCTCAGAGAGAGCCTCATCGATCCACTGATCACGTCATACCACTTATTATTATTATTACTGATGTGCCGAAGCTCGGTTTCCATTTTTAATCCCTTATAAGATTAGAGGTATAATCTGCTTATAATCACGTATACGATCTGATCATAATATACATCATGCATGTTACTGTTTTACACACACACACCCCTTCGTTGCCAGCGATCTAATTAAAGACTGAGATTGAACGTGTCCCTCCTTCTGATAGCGTAAAATTACATGTTACAGATTTGGAATTGCATTCTCGCTGTGATGTCTCACACTCTTTACTCTGAGAAGTGTGTGAGAAAGAGAGAGAGAGAGAGAGAGAGAGAGAGAGAGAGTATCAGAGAGAGAGAGAGAGAGAGAGAGAGAGAGCGTGTCAGAGAGAGAGAGGGAGAGAGTCAGAGAGAGAGACAGCAAATTTAATAATATTATTATCAATAATTTAAAAAACGGAGCAGATCCAATAGGGCTTCGCAGCAGCAGTGCTTTACCTCGAAGTGATTTGTAACACACACAGTGGAAATGGTGTAGCAAAAGTCATGCAACCATTGTGGGGGGAAAAAAAAGCGGGGGGGGACCTCTGATACTTTGTACCTGATGCATCATCTTTTATAATTGTGATTAATGGTCCATTAGAGAAGAAAAAAAAATCCATTCCGTTCTTTGATTACTTATTTGGCATACAGTGAATATTCACACTTTAAGGCCATGTGGAACAATTTCCAAAATGCATTTAAATGGGGTAAATTGTGTACATTGAACCGAGAGTACTAGACATGTTTGCTAAAAGCAACACAAAGGCTTTATTCACACTGCAGGAATTTTATATTGTGTGTTTAGATTTTTTCTTTTAGACAGACTGTTCAACTGCAAATTTGTTCTGGTGAATGACAGGCATTCAAAATCTTTCTGCAGAACTCTGTTGAAGATTCTGTACATCAGAGTTTCATCTGAACTTCAACAAAACATTTCACATGTATAGAGTTTTGTCTATGTTCATCAAGTAATCACATTTATAAGTTTATTTATTAATCACGACAGCTCTACTGTGCACGTCTATTACACAACTATCAGTGCTGTTCTGCTGGATATCGGCTCATTTCTGGAGCAGAACAAACTAAAGTTCATTAGACTTACCTCTTGATCAATGCGGGTCATCACATGTTGGATTTCGGGTATTTCACTGCCTCTCGGTGTTGTACAACTGCAGGAGCCGTGGGAGGTGCTGATCAAGCCCTTCAAACAATGCCTTCAAGTCAGGTGACACAAGCCTGCACAACTCAAACACAACCTGTTAAAGAGAACCAAATTTAAAATAGTCAAGAGACAAATCTCCACCATTCTGAAGGCATAAAGTACGTATTCATGTGTAAGCAAACATGTGTTTTATCTATGGAAAATAAATGAACATTAGAACAGATTTACTTGTCTCTGACTGAACAAAGCAGGCCATATTAAACTGGGTTAAATATACAAATCCACACAGTTCACCAGTCCAATAGAATCTGTACAACACATTAGCAATACTTCTGCTCTGTTTAGACCCAGAAAATATAAAATACTTACTTTAGTATGAAATTTCTGTCGAGTGTCTACCATGGGGTCGGGATTTACGGTCTGTGAACACGTGCCGATTATACGTGCAGGAAAAGCAACCCACACGTGCAACCCTGACTGACTGAGAACGACTCAAACGATTCAAGAAGAGGATTCTGAATCGGTTCATTTAAAGAATCATAACCAAAGCTGCTTATCCTACTTCGATGGTTTGATGATAACAGCCCGTCTTACAGAGTGCTGCAGGAATGAGTCGTGAAACCCAGAAACGAGTCAGCGTATTAGCACTTCCGTCAATGGGGTTTTGGGTTAAATGCCGAAAAATAAGGTCTGTGGTGAACACAAGCTCAAGATGTTTTTACGTTTATCTCGACACACAGCCTAGTGAGAGACTTTTTATTATTTTAAGGGACATTTCCTGAAGAAAATGTGAGTGGTGCTTGCTGTGGCAAAATTTGGATCGGGCGCCAATACTTTTGAGAGCTGCCCGTGAAGGGCGCCAATACTTTTGAGAGCCGACGCTAAGGGCACCAATAGTTTTGAGAGCCGGATGCGTAGGGCGCCAATACTTTTGAGAGGCGGAGATCTAAAAATAGTAGTGATACACAAGCTTGGTCGCAGTCGTGTTTATTAAGGAAAGCTACAAGGTTACAGATGTGAGGTTCTGACCTTTACGGTACAGTGAGGATGAGCAGAACATCTATACAGCATGGAACTGTGAATAGACTCAGTGTCTGTGGACTCATGTACACACAGTTTGGTGAGATTATGCTACAGGAACAGTCAAAATACACCATAGCCTTGAATGTTTTGGCCCTGTCGTAAACACTAAACAATCACAACTACTCTGTTGAGAGCGAGAAATGACCTCACAGAGTGGTGCGTGTTGACGTCCATTTTATATAGTTACTGTTTCTGATAGAAAATCGATCTCCCTCGCGCTCTCTCAATACTGCATTGTAACAGTGTGGGACAGAGACCCAAACAGCAAGGGGAAAATGATCTCTCTGCAAAACATGCGTAAAAGTCGTTTAAACAGATTACACAGGGTCTCTTTTTCCTGCAAGGGGTATGTCAACTTCCGACCACAACTATATACCCACCCAGCTACCAACACGCACACACACACACACGTGCGCGCGCACTAATTCAGCCACTTAAAAACAGCAAGGACTTTTATAAACAATTAAAACTAGACTATAATATGAACATTTTAACAAATTAATAATAGCGCAAAAAACACACCAGTTAAAACACTGTAAATACCCTCCTTTATCAAAAGTCTGCTCTTGCACCCACACTCTCGATCTGATGCCAGCTGGAGCCACCTCTTCATGGTCCCCTCGACCTCCATCTCTGGCATCTACAAACCCTCTGTCTCTGAAGTTTTATTTTAACTTAGGCTGGAAAGATTGTTTCCATGACATTTTGAGGGCTGAAAAGTGCTTCTTCTAGCCAGAGACCCCTGTAATTGTAAGGATATATTCCACAACCCCCCTACAGGCCATGAGACAATAGTCATTCTAGTTAAAGGAGATGAAACAGACCAGCCTTATAGCATACACACATCACCTATTGATAATGTGAAAAGATCTCGGGAGAGGTTTCAGACAGCACTAGACTGCTCAGTGAGGCGATATAACAGCTGCACTGCTGCCACCTAGTGGATACTAATGTCCACCAACTCATTTAAATGTCAATAAACTATCATTTGTACGTTTATAAATACATAAACTGTTCACATACTACTGAACATAAGTATTAGTACTTAGTGTGTATGTAGTCTACTATAACTGTACCATACATTTCTGTCTAAAAAAAACATTCAGAGTACACTCCACTTTGCCCACTTGTTAGTGGATTTTAGGATTATGTTCTTAAAACAGCTTTGCCTTTCATTAATAATAATAATAATAATAATAATAAAAGAAATAAAAAAGCTTGTTTTTAAGCATGACACTTCCAAATTCACTCTGTTTAAATAATTACTTTAAATAGAAAACGTATTTTCCCTGTACTTTAGAGACATTGTACTGTTCGTGAAGAACAAACACGATCTCATGATGGAAATCATCAACTTTTGCGTTGAGATTATACTGGGGGAAATCCTATATAAGGATTTTTTTAAAAATCGCATGTATTTTATAAAAAAAATTACGTTGTGTGTGTAATTTAATTATTTACAGCCAAAGCCTCCAAGAAAATACATCCTAAAGAGGTGTGTGTTGCCAACAGAGAAGAAGCGCTATGATCGTCCAAACAAAAGTGAACTGAAAAAAACAGATCGTGTTGGAAGGTAAGCTTTTTGGACAAACGCCACCAATATGCTCATGTCTGTAAGTGTTTTGACCATATATTGGTCATATCTTTAAAAAGTCCTTTTCCTCTCACTTCAGGTATTTCTTCTACCAGAAGGAGTGGGGGAGGTTTCATTTCCCTGGAGAGAAACGTAAAAAGCTACACTCGTCCCCCCAGGTACCGTTACTCTTTTTGTTTCTTAGAGTGTCATGTGACTAATACACTTGTTTTTTCAATCTTCACGAAAAATTTGCATACTAGCCTCCACCTGTAAGTTACATCCAGATGATTCATATTTGTATGAAGGAATTTTTTTTTTTAATCGCATGCATTTTTATAAAAATGACGTTTTGTGTGTGTAATTTAATTATTTACAGCCAAAGCCTCTGAGAAAATACGTCCCAAACACGTATGTGGTGCCGACAGAGAAGAAGTGCTATGATTCAACATGGGAAATCCGACATGACTTGACAAACGGCATCATTCCTGCAAAAATAACCTACATGAACATGACATAAGCAAATGACTTTAACATCCATGTCACATGAATTTTTAAGACTTTTATCTAATAATGCAGGTAGGCTGCACGATTATGGCCAAAATGATAATCACAATTATTTTGATCAATATTGAGATCTCGATTATTCATTGATTTTAGGGACAATATATTTTTATTGCACTTTCACATTTAAATGAACAGACCGCTGCTTTCACCTCCATGTTGTGCTACATTCCTGATCATTTACAAATCTTTAACAGTGTTTACAGGAGGAGAGACGCAAGACAACTTCTTTTAGGAGCACTTGTGCTCCTAATTACAAAAATTTAGGAGCACAGTTGAAGTTTAGGGTTTTTTTTGTTTTTTAAACATTTTTTCTTTTTCTTTTTTTTATTTTAGAGATGGTAACATTAATGTGGTAAATATAAGTAAATATAAGTAGGCATGAGAAAACTTGAGCTGGTCAATTATGACAGAATTTAGGAACATAGTGTGAGCCATGACACATTAATTTACCTTCTGATAAACTAAATCTAATATTTTCAGTTCATTTTACAGACTGTATGCACAAAACAACCGTTAACCTGTTTACCTTGTAAACAAATACAATACACCTCAATGTTCAGTGTTTGAAGTCTGCTCCTCTTAAATATATTTAAAGCTGCACTATTAGACATTTCCACTGTCATGGTTCTGGGCTGGAGTCAGTTCTCGAACCGCTCTGTGTGTATTGTGTAGATATCTGAATAATCTCGTATAGGATGTGATTTGGGTGAGTTCATTTACCCGTCAGATGCAAAGCGCTTTAGTTTAATGGTGTTCATTAGGGATGCTCCGATCAGGATTTTTACAGCCGATACCGATCCAGATACCAATCTTTTCTTGTTTAAGCTTTAAATCAGGAGGTCATAAACAGTTAAATGTAAGCTCTCTGCTCATGGTCACTGTTAACTGAAATAAAATAATAGCAATGAGAAATACTGTTGGTTAACTGATAAATAAACAAACATAAAATATTTATTTTTAAATATCTTAAACAATAAAGAGTCCTAATTAAAAGTAGACTAACACACAAATGATCCATATTTAGGAAAAAGGCTAACAGCTTTCTAAGGAAATAGCGAACCAAGATTAATGTCAAACAGGATAGCTCAACAACACCACACACACACACTTTATTTCACATTATTTAAAAGGAATTTAAGTGTTATTTACCATAATTATGAACACAAGTTGTTAAGTTGACAATCATTTTAAAATTCCGTTGCTCCATTTAGATTTCTCCAGTAGAATACAGCCTTTTAAACCAGGAAAAAATTACTAATTTTAAGTCGTATAACATTTCGTAATAGCTAAAAAAACGGTGTATTACCAGTCTTTCCTCCCCACAAGGGAGTTTTTAGGAAACCATCAGCTTTTAAAGGTCTGTAGGTACTGTATTTGTCTGTGTTTGAGCGCCATCTGGAGGACAGATGCCATTTTAAATTGAAACTCATTGCCATCTTCTTATTGTCAAAGAGGAAAATGTAGCGCCGATGTTCATCTCACTACCCAAAACTGAACTAGTATTCTTCCACTGAAAATAGTACCGATGTCTTATGTTGAAAATTTTTAATGTACTTTTATTTGACTTTTGTTTTTTAATATCAGTCCATATAATATGAAATAATATATATAATTTACATTTTAAAATAAACGTGTGCGCGGGTTGATACAGCGCGAGGGAGGTTTTTTCAAACTGCGCTTTCCTCAGGAGTATACAGTCACAGTAAGGATGTTTAAGCAAAATTTGATATTTATTTTTATAGTTCTGTTTAGAATTGTGTTCTTGTTTTTAAACTAATGCTAGTTAAATAGTTTGTAATAAGTAACGAGCAAATGCCAGCCGGTTTTAGTCAGATAATTACCTTATCTAAATTATAATAATCGAATTGTTCAACAAGTTTTGTACATGAAAAAAGAATTAAAAGTGCTTTGAGTATGGAAATTCTATGAATTACATAAAAAAAAACCTTTTGGTCGTAAACGCCTCGTTTTTTTGCCCCCCACCATGCTTAGCATGACGGTTCCACATAACGTTTTTTTTTTTGTCTTAAGACACACAAAATTTGTATTCAATCTTCTTAATGTATTCCCAAGACGAGCTTAACTCTTCTTTATGCAAAAAAAAAAAAAAAACTATTTAATCGACACGTTTTTGTTAACAAGAAAAAGCGCTAACCGTCACTGCACGAGGCAGTCAGCGCTGTGTGGTGCGTGCTTATGTTTGACCTTCACAAATTGGGACAAGTTTGCATTCATTGTTGTTATTTTAGTGTATATATATTCATAGATATACTTTTGTGTTCACTTATAGTTTTGTGGAAAAAAAAATTAACTGGACCATGTCCGGACGTCGTCCAGATCCAGATCCCGTGCGCAAGGACCGCCTCCGCAAGAACCACCTGCGCAGGACCCGATCAAGCAACTCCTCAATAACGCCACTGTTTTGTTAGGGTAAACGTCTGAACTTATTCACTCTTATTCTCTGTCCTCTCTCGCATTCATTACGCACCTGTTTTGACCTGGCTGTGTTTAACGTGCAGCGCAGCACAAACAGTAAGACAACTAACTCAAGCACGCTTAGCTGCGCTGAATGCTCCAGCAGATCCAGCAGCTGGCCAAGATTAGAGCGGAGGGAGCCAAAGTGACTCTTGAGCAGAATGTACTACACTGAAATACTTCAAGCTGCTTTCACACCTTACCAGCCCCTGCCCCGGTCAGAATTAACTCTTCTGCACTGTAGCTTTGTAAATAGATGTTGTTTTAGTTTGAGATGGCGTCGTAACCTCAGGTTCGAGTTTAAAGCAGAAGAAGCGTTACAGGAACTTGTCATTAATCTCTCACTAGCTGCGTTTACATGGACAACAATAATCCACTCTTGATCCGATTAAGACCATACTCTAATTAAGAAACTACCATGTAAACAGCAATTTTTTACCTTAATCTAATTAAGGTCATAATCGAAGTAAGCACTAATCTAATTAAGACAGGTGGAGTACTCCTGTTTTAGTCGCATTATGGACGTGTATTACACACATGTAAACACCTTAATCACACTATGAACGTCGTGTGTGAGTTTTCACCGCATTTTGCGACAGGACACGATCACACACGGCAGTTTTATGGCGAACAAGAGAGCTCCGGCTGTGTCCCAAATCGCATACTTTCCTACTATAGGCCTGTAGTGGGGAAAAATACATGTATCTCGGCTACTATATAGACGGGTAACTACGCGATTTGGGACGCAGCCCACGGCTTCAAGCAGTTGTGTATTAGCAAGTATGGCATGACAATTAACTGCACTTAAAGCGTTCGTAAAAAAAATTAAATAAAAACATGCAAAACTGTAATACGGTTCCATAACGAAGACGAACTGTATGTTGATACGTGAAATTCTGGAGGGACGTCGGACAGCGTGGCGCGGTGACGTAATGACGCGGGCTGTTAATCTAATTATGTTCTAAAACATGTAAAACAGGAACATGAAAGGAGTATTCTAAAAGCGACGCATGTAAACACCTTAATCACATTATTATCTTACTCAGAGTAAGGTCAATAATTAGATTACTGCTGTCCATGTAAACGTAGTCACTGTGACCCGAAAGCTGCTTGTTGGATGTTTAATGTAAGATTAGAAAGTTCAGCTGGTTTATCTCCTCTCAGGTGTGTGTAAAACAGAACCTGGCTGTGTCCTTGCAGTGTGTGATTTCTATTTCGTCTGTGTCTTTTCAGAAGGAGGTGGAAGACGTCACCAAAAGCTTTGTGATGAGCTGAATTTTTTTTTTGTTAAATAAAGTTTCCTTAAACAACCAACACCTGCCTGACTGTACGAGTTATTTACATGAACCAGCCGCAGAAAATTATGCAAATTAATAAACAGTGTGTGATTCTATTTCGTCTGTGTGTTTTCAGATGAAGGACGTGGAAGACGTCACCAAGTTGTGTGAAGAGCTTGTGATGTTTGTTTGTGTTTCTTGATATTGCTGTACTGAATGAATTAAAAGACTTTTACTCTGTAACACTGACTTCTTGACTGACTGTGCCGACGATGCCAAACACGTCACGCTGAACTCCTGAGCCTGAACAAACACACACACACTCCCCTCAGTATATACACTTCTGGTAACACACTATTTGGATTAACTACGTGTTGTTTGGAGATTAAGTGTTTAATGTTTACAGCCTAAATTGTTGCCATGGAGACAATACCTGAAAGGGCAGAGCTTGCCGGTCAGCAGGAGTTCCAGAGAGAGTTTACATGGCACCTTGGAAGTGTTTCCAAAGTCCACAAAGAACACCTGTACACACACACACACACCACACACACCACACACACACACACACACACACACGTACACTCAATGTGCAGTTTTCCTGTAACCACTCCATGCTCCATCACGGAGGCGCTTTAGTAGGTGTACGTGTGTGTGTGTGTTGTGTGTGTGTGTGTGTGTGTGTGTACAGGATGTTACCTCCACATTACTCCCCATGACATGCAGTATTTTGGCTCCTGTAGTAGTTCCCAGGTTTGGTGTGAGTTTCCAGAGAAAGGGGCGAGACACAGAAGATTTGGATAAAAGTGAGACAGGAAGTGGGCAGAGCGCCCGTGTATTAACGGCCACTGTCAGCCACCTCTGTTTCTCCAGACTTGCCTCGTGAGCCTGGAAACCCCAGAAATGCCCCACTTCGATGACCTACACACACACACACACACACACACACAAATCCTGTTAGTGGCACACACACACACACAGAGACACACACAGGAGCCACTGCTTTTTTTTTTTTATTTGTGCACTGAAAGTGAAAGAGGCGGAACAGACACCTCGGTGATATTGACGATAAAGACAGGGTTAGACGGAAGATTCTCCAACTCAATGGAGCTGCTCAGAACCCCGACAGGGCTCACTGACTGATTCTGAAAATCCACATTCACCCTGAGAGAGAGACACACACACACACAGTGAGTGAGAGAGACACAGAGAGAGAGACCTGTAACAGAACAGCACTAATGTACAGAACATCATCTAAACATCACACTGTCTAGGGGATGTGGTCACATGACTACACTTAAAATGTAACTATGACTCATCTGATGATGCTCGCTGCAGTGTGTGTGTGTGTGTGTGTGTGTGTGTGTGTACCGTGTATATCTGAGGTGTGAGATACACTACCCCCCTGCCCAAGTCTCCACCTCTCCAGCAGGTTAAACGTTGAGATGGAGAGGAAGTCTCTGCTGCGCGAGGAGGAGAGACAGAGAGACCTCTGGGAGAACGCCAGAACCTCTCATTGACGAGCGGTAGAACTCTACATAGGCCCTGATACACACAGACCCACAATACATATTTATAGAAAATCACAATTAAACACACACACACACACACACACACACACACACACCTGGAGCTGTCAAAGGAGATGGATTTGACTTAACCACAGTGTCTGAAGAGAGACTGGAGCTGTTTATAGTAGAGGAATGCAAATGGAGGGAGATTACACACCTGAGAGAGAGAGAGGGAGGGAGAGAGAGAAATATATTATTAATAATAATATTAATCCCCTAGTTAAATGGAAGCTGACTGAATACCACTACGGTGGTCCTGGGGTCGTTTCCATAGAGCTCCTTGGAGGCGAGCTCCTCGTCCACAGTTCCCTGGAGGAAGCAGTTCGGATAAAATGCGCCTGCAATCGCCACCTGAACAACGGAAACATCACTGATACTTAATAATTATTATTATTTATTTTCTGCAGGAGTAAGTTACACTTCTTGGACTTTGTCATCATGGTGAAAATTTTAAACTCTGCATTTGCAATTTTACTTTGGATGCTTGTGCTTCTAAGGCTGCGAATTATGACTAATATTTATATTTACTGTATATCAGGGTGCCCACACTTTTTTGACTTGCGAGCTACTTTTAACATGACCAGTCAAAGAGATCTACCTACACTAAAAATGCGAAACATATTTATATATACACTGCGTATACTTATATATACATACATACACACACACACACACACACACACACAATATATGTTCATGTACCTTGCATAACTGAATGAACCCTTATGGGACGCTACAATTCAGTACATTTTTGGTCATTACCTTACTCTGACGACGTGCACTGAATAGAATCAGCCAGGGTTGCATAGTCCGGACAGTAGCTGCTGGTAGCCAGCCTCAAGCAGGCCTCCAAATGATGATCAGTCATTGTGGAACGGTATTTGGACTTAATGATCTTCATGTGGGAAAAGGCTGACTCACATAAATAAGTAGAGCCAAATAATGCAGTCAAGGAGGTGGCACATTTCCTCATGTTTGGGTACTTTTCCCCTGTGAGTAAGTTCCAAAACTGTCCATGAGCCCTGGACTTCAGCTGAATGTCAGTCTGTAGTTTCAAAATCTCATCCTCCACTTCAGACGAGTTCAGGTGAAACAGCGTTGCAATTTTCGATGCGAGTGAATCAACCTCAACATTGTCCCTAAACGGGTAGCACATGAATGTGGCGAATGGCTCCAGTAAAGCAAAGTCTTGAAAGCGTCTGTCAAACTCTGACCGACAGCTGTCAATCTGCTCCGTGTAGCGTGCAATGTTAAACTGCGCACAAGCCTTCCGCTGCGTCTCCAGCTCTGACGCGAGGTTTTGGAAGTTCCCAAAAACATGGCGCTGCAGCTTTGAGAACAGAAGTTGCATTTTCCGTTTAAAGGCATTAACTGCCTTTAATTTTTGTCTTTTCCTTGCAGCTCCAAATTAAGTTTGTCAGATCGGTTAAAAATGCTCGGTTAAAAAAAGTCCAGCAACCACTGATCATCATTGAGTTGGGTGTATTCTGCATGTTTAACAGCAAAAAGAAACTCGCTTATCTCCGGACAGAGCTCTCGAAATCTCTGCAGGAATTTACCCCTACTAAGCCATCTCACGTCAGTGTGTAGCAGGAGCTGATTGGTCGCAGTCTGCCTTCTCCAGATGCGCACGGAACAGCCGTCTTTGAAGTGATCTAGCACGTATAGAACAGGCGATCTTTGTTGCCACATCCATGATCTCTTTCATGTTTAGCATTCTTGCGCATAAGGCTTGGTGTATTATGCAGTGGTAGTTAAGGAAGTCAGGGAAAGCATCGTCTTCCCTGCACTTGGCAATGAATCCATTTGCGCTGCTCAACCATTGACTGATATCAATTTGCACACTGGGAGCTGGGTTTTGTCAATGAAGTCTTTAAAAGACTGAAAAATGTCCTCTCCCCGCGATTTCTCTCGCTAGCCTTTAGCACTGGCGCGCTTGATCGCACACGCGTGGTGAGAGAAAAGACGAGATCTCAGACTGGCTGCCCTGTACGTCAACTAACATCTTTTTTTTAATGGCGATCTACCCGCACTTCCTTTGCGATCGACCAGTCGATCGCGATCGACATTTGGGCACCGCTGCTGTATATATTTTGACCTGAAGAAAAAAGCCTCTTTATACACATATGCTGTTAAACTACACCTGTTCTACTCGTGTGTGTGTGTGTGTGTGTGTGTTACCTGCACTATGAATTTCTGTGTGCGCGCGCTGGTGTAGTCAGAGGGAGAAGTTTCGCTGATGTGCATGTTGAATTGTGACACTCAATTCTTCAGATCCTCAAACAACTCAGCCACCTGTAACACACACACACCAGAAATGATAGTTAGGGATCTGTGTCAAGAAGTGTGTGTATAGATGTGTGCGAGTGAGTGAGAGTCGTAACCGTTTGATCTGAATGCAGTTCTCTTTGCCCCACTCCAGCTCATCCTAAACACACAACACACACACACACACACACACACACACCAGTACCACTTTATTTATTTCTATAATCCAACACGTTATAATTCAACATAACGGTCACGATCTCCTGCCTCCCATACGCCGTGTACCGGTTTAATCTATTTCCTTATTTGGTCAGTGCTTCCTGTTCTTATTATGATGTCCTCTCTCTGACTGGTTCCTATTTCTTAAATTGTGCCCTCTATCTGTACACTACACACTTGACCATCTAACACCTGGATATTTGAAGAGCATACAAACAAAAAACAAACAAACAAACACAAACACAACACACACACCCGCGTGAAGTTGCCCCCCCACCAACACAAAACATCGGCAGAATAGTTTGTGCTGGTTTGTGCCGTAAAAATTTTCGTTTGTGCTGCTTCAGTTCTGGAGATATTAAAAGAATATTTATAGGTCATTCTGGGGTCACTCAAACCCCCCACATGCTCCAAATTCACCCCAAATGGTCTCAATAAATAATAATAATAATAATAATAATAATAATAATAATTCAAAAGAAGAAGACTATAGCACCTAACCCCACACTGCGCATGCGCGAAGCCAGATGACTCAACCATTAAACTAGTAAAAGAGCTCTAATTAGCCAGTGAAGCTAACATGTCGTTCAGCCACGTCCACTTATAAAAGTAAATCATGTAATATTCTCAGACTGGGCAGTTATTGACAGAGTGAATTCATCGTTTTAAATAGAATCAAAAATAACATCGACCTATTTGCTAATCTCATTTCGATTAGCTTGCTCATTAATTACACTGCGCATGCGTGGACTGGACTGCCTCCTCAAAAGCTAGCACCGCTAGCATATTTGTATAATATTAACATTAATATTGAACCAGAGGACGTGAATAAAAAAAGTTATAAAATGTTATTTCTCACTTCTCCTCCTCTTGTTCTTCTTCTCCGTGCGGGTGTGAGTTATCTTTGGTCAGTTCCTCGGTGATTCGGTCATTAGTGAACCGAGCTCCGAGAGTGAATCAGTGCGCCGTCACCGCCTGCTTCATACTGATACACCTGAAACACAGGTGTTAACACCGTTAACTACACACATACACACAATACAGCACAAACAGAACAGGTTCGGTTACACAGAACCGAATAAACTCACTTTAGTTTGGGTCCAAACGGCCAGAACTAACACTAACAACGCTTTCTGCTCCTCACTTCGACTTCTCGCGCTCGCGGTGACGTCACCAACGTAACGGGACGTTGACGTAAATTTGAATCTGTGAGGAGGAATAAAATAAAATAAACCCCAAATATTATTTCATAAAAAGCTTCTTATTCTCTTCTTCTTAAACACGATAGAGGATAATATATACAAATACATAAAAAAACAGCTTTATCATTATTTTAAATCAAATCACTTTAAAAGTGCTCCTTCTAATTACATTTTAATTAAAAATATACTTCATCTTACTCTTGTTTAATTTAATTTTTTTAATTAATATTTAATTCATTCGATGATTGTAGACGTGTTGAGGTTTCACGTTCTTTGTGCTATTATCATAAATATACACTTTGTTTAAACTTTTGAGTTTGGACACAAAATGTAAACATTCTCATGAATCCAGAACATTCATTTGTTTATTATTAGAAAGTAATAATTAAAACAGGTGAATAAAATGATCAGATTAATCACTTTTGCAACATTTAGGATATGAATTTCTTGTATTAAGTTGAGGTTTTTCAATTATACACAGATATAAATATATTTTTATTTATTTGTAGTTTTCATATTTGACTCAGTACATTACACTACATTTATTTAATCAACTATTTATTCAAGGTTTTTTTAAAAAAATTAACTGAATGATTGTTAAAGATCAATAAAATCTTCAAATAATCTATCA